>NW_008683172.1:0-12570 GCF_000695815.1 Acanthisitta chloris
GCGGGGGGGGAGGGGAAGAAGGAGAGGGAGAGGGAGGGAGAGGGAAGAGAAGGAGGCATTCGTTTGGTGCATCAATTCATCAGCTGTTTGAACCAATGCAGGAAGAGAAGTTTGGAGACTGGTGACTAGAGGAAAAGATTTAGAAATAATTCTATGTCCTCCCTACCAATAAATGTAAACACCTTGCTTTCAGAAAGTGGCATTTGTAAAGCATATTCTTCTACTTTTCTCATTGTTTAATATGCCACTGGTACATACTGAGACATCATGATGATGTGACTTGCAATTATCACAGGAGATCATCTTTGCTTCCTCTGAAGGGTATTTTGAATGTAGAATTTTATTATTATTATTTATCTTACTACATTCATAACGATGGAAACTTTCCTGGAATCTTCCTCCTATCCCAGCTGGGCTGCCATTGTTTGTTTGATGGACTGTTAATTATACTTATCTTTCCTTTTTGATAGTGTTAAAGAAGAAGTAATCTTTAAAGTCAGGTGGATGCCTGAGGACTAGTTATTTGAAGAAGTTCTCCTCTTGGTGGTAATAAGAATTTTTAGAAGCTATATTTTCTGAATTATTCTTACCTGAAAAATTCTGTAAGTACTGTAGATCTTACAGCATTACCTCTATACTTAGATGGTAACACAGCTTCACCAGATGAAATCCCTAGCCTCTGAGCTGGTCTTTCTCCTCTCTTGCAGCAGTGTGTTTACAGTCCTGGCTGACAGTAGTCCAGTTTCAATAGAAAACAAGTTGTGTCCTACATGGGTTTGAATCCCTCCAGGCTAGGAGTTCATCTATTCATGAGGTGAGTGCTCAGCCAGTTGTCTCTTATGGGAAATGTGAGCAGTATCATTATGATCTACAGTTTCTGTTTTGTGCAAATCTAGTCACGAAATCATTAGGTGTCTGTCTTGACATTCTGCACCATACACACACATACCTCAGGGATTCAGTGGGCAGCTGGGAACCTGAGCTGTAGGTACAGCAGCTTTTTAACCCTGAGCTTGGTGTTGCCTGCTGGCTAACATTTCAGAGCTGCCTGATTTTCCACACTGGATGAAAGGGAGATGTCATGTAAGAATGGGATTTTCTCTTAAAACTTGAGATGTCTCCTCTCACATTCTCATTGGCCATGGCTTTCTGTTGTTGGATGCAGCTTGTATTTCTGCCTTTAGATTTTATACTGCATAAAGTATTAAAAAGGAACTAATTGGAAAAAGGAACTTTAAATTTCATTTTAATGAAATCTACTAGTTTTGCCATCTTTTCCCACTGCCAATGGCATCTATGGCCTCTTATAACCTTGTTTGCCTCTTATTTTGACAAGTGCTCTCTGCTTTGCTAATCAGCTCCTTTTTAACTGTCTGCTTTTTCAGTTCTAATGGAAAGTCAGCCTGTTATGTGGAGATCATTAAATCTGTTCTTTCTACATTTCGTCTTTTTTTCCCTTGTTTCTTTGACATGAAGAGAAGTTTGCAGAAGGCTCTGGCAAAAGTGTCAAAACTTCAACCAATTTATTTACATGTTTATAAAAATTCGAATATAAAGAATACATTATATGATCTTAATGATAAAGAAATGTATGCAGACATCTCCCCCTTCTTTCAGGAGTCTGTAGTCTGTGGACTTGATGGTTGCCAAGGTGAATGTTTGTCACCTTCTATATAATTTTTCCCCCTCTTTGATTGTATATGGGGGTTTTTTGCAGCTGTTAAATTTCTGCATCTTCTCTATCATAGACATCTTGAGAATCAACACAGTGTTTTGATGACTTTCTGACTGCTCTTAAAAATTCAGAGCTACTTGATTTTTATTCTGTATTAATGGTAACTTCCTAAGTGACCATGAATAGTAAGCCCATAGAAAGCCACTTTTAAAAACAGCTAAATTAATCCAAATTTATGTCTTTGTTTATTTCCTATTTGGTTTAAGTTTTTTGCTGCTTTAACTAAAGTCTATTTCTAGTACTCTGAACTCTTTAGTGAAATGACATATACAGGGAAAGGCAAACTTAATTATCTTAACATAGACTGCTGTGGGCTCAACTTTGAGACCTCTGGCATCTCAGCTCATGTTTACTCCAGTATAAGCTGAGAGCACAAGCTGTCATTTAAGACTGCAGTCCAACATCCCAGGCAGCTTAATAGCTCTACTGACTGTTCGTGTTATTTGAGACACATTTGAAACCTGATCTTGCATGCACCAGGGAGTTGATAGGGAACTTTAATGAAACTCGAGTACCCAGAGACATAGAAGTAAACATATATAGAAGGATATGCATGATTAGAGTGTTGCAAGTGTGCAAGGAAGATTTTTGAGTGTCTATTAAATTCTGATTTACTTGCTATTCCTGTTTGCTCTTTTCCCATGATTTTCTTAAAATGTTGTCACTGTAGCACACACATGTGCAGGCTAAAAGTTCTCCAGGAAAGTACAGTTTAGCTGAAATTTGATTTCTCTAAATTTAAAATCTTTCATTTTATTATTTTTATATATATTTGTATATCATGGGAAATGTAATTCGCAGGATCGGTTGATTGAAATGTGATCATTGTATTAAGACTAAATGATTCATTTTCAGACAGGTGTCTGCATCATGAATTTTGGATCTGTTTCTTGAAATACATTTTCCTTATTTGATTGAGACCCAGATTTGAAATGCACTTTTTCACATTAAAAACTCCTAACTTTGAAGCTCCTGGCTGTTCCAGGCCAAGGCAATGATTGTGTCTCTACTCTCTCTATTTTGATTTTCATTTCTTACCATGTTGAAAGACAGACCATGTGTTACTAAAGAGCGCTTAGGTTTGGATGAACAGGAATTTTCCATTTGTCAGGGTTTTTTTGACAAGCAATACATAATATGCATTTCTCACATACCTGAACTCTTCATGGAATTCACAGGTGGCTTTGGCGATATTTATTTACCACAAACCTTTATTCTTTCTTTATCTCTCTTCCAGTAATGCTATGGATATGAATGAATGCAGTGCCCTTTTTCTTTTTTCTTTTTTTTGTTTTTTAGCAAGAAACAAATCTATGCATTGAAGAAGGAATTCATTAACAACTTTGGGTGGGGTTTTTTTGGCTTGTTTATTTAGGAGTGTGTCCTATGCTTTCTTTTTGACTGTAAGAAACAGTCAGGTACTGGGACAGTGCAGGACAAGTTTCTCACGACATCACAAGAAGTAATGAAGCTTTAACTGGATTCTTGGTCTTATTGTGCTTGTACATCTGCAGTGCACCTACAGTGCCTTCCAGCAAGCTTATAACTCTGCCCCTTTTCACCCATAGTACAAGGGTACATAGCAGGGATTTGAGATGGTCTTGCAAAATATTGGACCACACATTTCTTACCTCAAATTTTCCAAGGGATGAAAGGAGCTTTCAATGGAGAGCAGCAGAACTTTTACATGTTTTAAATCACCCCTTCATGTCTGAGATATTCTGCTTACCTAAAACCCTATCACACTTCCTTTCTCACTGATTTCTGAAGCAGAAGGGGAAACAGTGTTTTCTTGGGATTTTCTTGTTTCTTATTTTTTCTTCCTTTTTCTCTCTTGAAATGTTTTCCCTGTTCTTCTAGACTTTGATTTCTGAGGATAAATGAAGAAATCACTGCTAAATTCTTCAGAAATAGATGAAGGTGCATGTAAAGAACTTTCACATGTCAGGTTCCTCTCTATATAAACAGTGCTACTCCTCCTAAAAGCCTGTCTCTTCAAATTAGAGTAGGCTGAACACAGTTACTTAGAAGCTGTTGTAAAGCGTGAAGGTACAGTTTATTTTGGAAAAAGTGACTGTGCTGATCTGGGATAAAGAGAGGCCTAGGCAGCTGAACAGGTGAGTGACTTGGTGTCAGGATAGATGGTGCTAAATTCTTTGTGCCTTACATTAAGCAAGACTTATTGCTAATAGGAAATAATTGTAGCAACTAGGAGAGAGATCATTTCAAACTATGCAAGGAGAGAGCAAAGGGAGAAGCTGGAAGGGAAAGTCCATTGAACTGATTGACTACAGCCAATTTTTGCTGTCATCCCTTTAAAAGAATCTGTATTCATGAATGCAGGAACCATGACCCCCGTGGTGAGAGGCTTGAAGAATTTTGTGCCAACAATTTCTGGTCCTGAACAAGAATCTCACAACAACTTTGTGGTTTACCAGACATGACTTGAGAAACAGCACAAGATAAGCATGCAAGTCTGTGTATGCTGCCATGAGTGCTTACAGGCATAAATTATATTTTAACTGTGAGTTACCAATAAGACTTTTTCCCCCATTTTTAATTGGGAATGCATTTGGCATTTCTCCAAGCCTGCA
This sequence comes from Acanthisitta chloris, assembly GCF_000695815.1. NCBI lineage: Eukaryota > Metazoa > Chordata > Aves > Passeriformes > Acanthisittidae > Acanthisitta > Acanthisitta chloris. Next base: position 4,330 of record NW_008683172.1, read on the forward strand.
GATGATAAGATTTGCCCTTCTCCCTTTCATTATTTAATTAGTAACATGCTCATGACAGTCTGTTTCTCAAGCTCCTACACAGGTCTGAAGTATTTGATGTACAGCTCTGGAAGGAAATTGTGTACCTGTTTTTTAAATGTTTCATTGCAAGTAAAGACTTTAGTCCAATGGGATTCTGACCTCCCAACATAAAGGGTGTATTAATAAAGCTTAACTGGGGGTGACTTTTCTTAATCCTCCCAAAATCCTTATGATTTCTATGTCCAAGAGAGGCCAAAAAAAAAGGAAGAATGAATATTCCTAAAAGTGTCATTTGTACTTCCATCATTAGCCAGGCCTGCAGTTGTTTTTCTGAGCTGGATATTTAGTGCAATTCATTAGAGCTACTTTAAAAGTTGTTCACAATGAGACTGTCTTGATGGAGCTGTTCTCCCCCAAACAAGAATTGAATTACTAGAAGGTGGAATGAACTGAAGAAGGGATTCAGACTAAGGGAACTGAGTCTTCTTCCCCATTTACACAGCCTGATGTGGAACATATTTTTCCTGATGAGAAGAGGTAGGAGAAGCTGTTCTCAAAGTGGTTGGTGACCTCTTCTTCCCTATCAGCATCATAATTGCAACCTGCTCTTGGAGTGGGATGAATATTGACACCTCCTGGTATCCTTATAGGCCCCTGACACTAGCTAAATTAGCAAAAGGTTATGCATCATTCAATACAAAATATGAGCTGTTGGGATATATGTACTCCAAAATAGTGGATGCTGCAGGTGTTCTCATCACAGGCTTTGGAAGTGTACCACACCTTCAATCCTGGTTTAGTCTGAGCAGTTCTGTGGTTTGAGGATGAAAAGGTAAAATGCTTGTATTTCATGCTCACAGTCATTCCATGCAGCATTTTTGAAAGTGATAATAAGGTAAACAATTTTGAAACATTTAAAATCATAAGTCATGCCCTAAGAAATAATCCAATTAGGTTTTAAGAATAAAGTAGGATTGAGTCTTTTTTATTATTTTATGGTTTTGAGTCTTCAAAATCAATTCTTGTTATGTATTTGAGCTTTTTTTCCACCTTGATCCTGTGTATTAAAAGTTCCTCTCTATTTTTAATTGAGTTTAAGATTTCAGTTAATAGCCCACCTCTTGAAGTAATGTAAGAAGCATTTTCAAATGTCATATGACTTAAAATGAATATGATGATTGGGAAAAAACCTCAAGACAAACTACTTGAAGGAAAGTCTAGTCAGAAGCTGGAATTCTATGCTCCAGTAGGAATAATGGGAGAGGAAGAGCACCCTAATTACTTTAAAAATGGAATTTGGTTAATTTACGAATATGATTGGGTTGGGTAGGTTTTCAGTTTGGTTATTGCTTTTACCAAGTGTTATCAGATTTCCAATATAACAGTGCAGGAGTGTTGTTAATTTTCTGCAGAAAATTTGAAAAAGGATTAAAACTCAGCTTCAAAAATAACCATGTATTGAAACCAGTAAATGCTGCTAAGTACCTGCCCTGGTGTACCTGGGAAGGAAGGATTCTCTGTCTTTTAGCTGGGGAAAAGATTTCTCTTTGAGAAGAGTTTGAGGACCTGCAAGTTTTTATGATTTATACACCACTGATTACCAGAATGTATGAAAACGTGTCTTAAGTACCTGTATCCTCAGCTGAGTGGTCTAGTTGAGAAGTGCTTAATGGAAGGCTAGAAAGTAATTGACCTATTCATACAAATAAGTGCTACTCAGAGAGAGAGTTGTTGAATTGAGCCCTTTGGGAGGCAGAAGTCACAGACTGAAAGTTAATGATGCTCTGAACATTGATTATTTTCTTGATGTTGCAAGACAAATACTCCATATGTTTCCCAGGAAACATGCTACTAGTGGTGACTGATTCCTGGCTTTGAATGATCCAGCTACCTAGTCACCATCACCATGTTGAAATGCAAACATACTGAGCACAAAAAGGCTCTCATCATGTAGGAAGCATTATAGTTCTGTAGAAAGATTAGTCATGCAGGTTCTGTATTCCAGTTACCTTACCAAAAAAATCCAAAACAACAAACAAAGCCACACTGAGAACCCAGTAATTGTACTTTCCTGTGTGTTCTGCTTGAATGAGAATTGAAACTGTAATCTGAGGACAACAAATCTACATCTCAAGCTAATGTTCCTCAGCATCTGTTCTGGATCTGTCAGCACTGGCCAGGTCTTACAGTCAGGTTCTCAATGCATTTAGAAAGAAGACTGGGTGTTTTTAGCATGGGACATGAAAATTAACTGTCTGAGTGGTTAAAATTTTGGCTTAAATTTAAGATGTAACCCAAAGTTTTGTTTGTCTGCCATGAGCCTACTGATGAAGGGGGTAATGTCAGGCAGGCTTGATGCCACGCAAGCACTGCTCAGAAGTAGCCAAAACACTGGGGTGTTGCCAAGACTTTAGAGCTATCAATAGAAAGCACAGCACTATGAGGGCTGCTGTGGGGAAAATGAACTCCATGTCAGCCAGAACCAAGACAATTTTGATATATGTGATTATATTCTAGCAATGTATGTGGCTGTATTCTCATTTTCTATCTTAAACATAACAATATTATACCAACACTTAGTAACAGAAGGACAAAAAATTTAGGAACATAAGAGTTAATTATTAGATAATCTATTCCACAGCTGCATGGAGTGGAATGAACACGGAGTGCGTTCTCAGAAATGCTTTCACCAAAGCAAAAAACCCCTGAGTTTCTTGAAATCAAACAGAAGCACCAATTCTCAATTTTTGAATTAAAAATTAAGCCAGTGGAGGCTGAATGGAATTCTCTCTGGATATCCATTTCTGACAATGGCTATATTGTAGTTTTATGACTGTGGTTAAAGGAATGATACAAATCACTTCCCATAAAAAATGTTTATGTTCACATTCTGCCACCACAAAACTGGAGTTTTCATTATGGAAAAAAATTAAAAAATTTGCTCTGAATTTCAAAATCTAAAGTAACTTCCCATTCGGAATAAATTATGTTTTAATTTTTAAAATGCATAAATGTTGTGCAGGGAGGGAACCTACATTTGGACAACTGTTTTGGAATGTATGCTTTCACTATTAAGAGGACATTGTCTCTTGCCTTTAAATTTTATTGAAATTTTGAACTTTTCAGTTGTTCAGTCTTCACTTAAAATGTTTTATTACTATCTAATATCATATTAGGCAGTACTTATTACTATCTTTCAGTGGTCAGATGAAGGTTTAATTAATAAGGTTTCACTCCTGTTTTTAAAAAGCCTATAGATTCCCAGATAAAAGTTCCTGTATGAATACTTTTTAATTATTTTGAGGAACTCCTCTACTCCCCTGGGAGTGGAGTTGAATTATGGTTTAACCCAAATAGTTAGAATTTACTGATTGTCTAGGCATTTACATTGCACCTGTTCATTTCTGTATACAGACAACAGTAGTGACAGAACTGCATTAGCCAATCCAGTTATCTGATTTTTTTGCCAACAAATAAAATATTGGCATTTAATTTTGCATGCATATATGTCTAGTTCCTTCTTAAATGCATTAATTGCAGAACTCCATGTAGATCAATGTATGCAGGTTGTACATTTGTACAAGGGGTGACTTTTACAGATCACTTGCATGGACATGACCTTGCAGTGTCTTTTACAGACGGAATCAAGGTTGAAGTCTACCTAATTTCAGAAATGTATCAAAGCAGGGTTTTTTTCTACATTACTAGCATAGATTTATATGTTGATGCAGGGGAAAAAAATGTGTGGAACTTCTGATAGTACCTTACTTGTTCTTTAATTACTGTGTCTGTTGCTTTTTGGAAAATAAGTTATAGTGGGCTTGGGACTCTGAGATGGAAAAATGCATTACGTCTATTTGGTACATTCATTAGAGTTTTGCAAATGAACATCAGGTTCACTATTGAACAGAAATTGAAGTTGTCAGAGCAATGCACTTGGGAATTGGTTATGGAAAGTAAGACAATTTTATCTTAAATGAATATTATGCAATCATTGGCTTTGTGGTTCACATGGGACAGAGAAATCACCTTTAGTAGATTACACAGCTAAACCAATTTACATAATAACATCATATGCATTAAAAATACATTGCCCTTGTGGAGGCAGGGTTCAACTGTTGGAGAGATAAAAATAACTACTACAAACTGGCATTTCCCAGCTACACAGATCAGTAGGGATCACAGAATTCTCTTGGACATCAGCTTTAGTAGATTTCAGCACTAAGCCAATTTCCTGAAGCACATTATGCACTTTGAAAGAATTTGGGTTTTGAATCATACATGGCCCTCTCAGGAGGCAAGTTAAAGTATATTTAATTCTATTAAAACTTTTCCCACTAACTCAGATCACAAGGGATCGTGTAATCCTATGAGAATGGTCATTGTGGGGGAAACTTGATCAGTAAACTAATATTCCTAAATATGCTGGTACACTTGAGGCATACATATGCATTATATTATGTTTCTTCTCAGTTGTCAGTTGTGACTTGTTTCCAGTGTTTAAGTAAGTTACCAGAAAGCACACTGCCATGACCTTGTATTAGACAGTTTCAAGACACATTTTTGTTGATTACCTTTTTTCTTAAACAAGGATGATTGTTTATGGATCATTGCTATGCCTATGCCAAGAGGAATGAGAGTCCTGGAGTAGATCAAGGAAAGTATTATTGAAATTATTTGGAATTCTCTATGTTTTTCTCTATAAAAATTAGAAGTTGTATGATTTAGTTCCTCCAAGTACCCTCAAAAACAGAACTCGAAGTGACCTTCCCAGTTACCAGCAGAGGGGCTGGGGGAGCAATCACATACAGGGATGTTTTAAGGCAACCACTGTGACACTGAAGAAAGAGTTGTGTAAACAATCTGGTTTACTCCTCTTTATACTGAACAATGTCTTAAGAAGACTTAGCCATAAGCATCCCTCTCCCCACTCTACCTCATGAACAGGCTTCAGTAGTCCATGGCAATATTTTTACATAGATCCTTATAATGAAAATTTGTGAGTTAGGCTGAGATAAGAAATAGGAGACTGCAGGATTGGAGCCGTGTTACATATCCCAAAAAAAGTTGAGCAGGAAAGAATTTAGAAAATATAAGGATTGCTAACAGATATAGGCTAGCAAAAGGTGCTGCTTGGAGAGTATTTTACCCATATGCTGTTACTGAGTCAATACTGAGATTGTTGCTTACTGTAGGCAGGCTGAGAAAAGTCACCATGGTCCAGGTTTTCTCATGGAGACAGTAGGAGACCCTCTCACCCAGGGGGGATTATGAAAATGTTCCTTAATTTCTCAGCCTTTTCTGTAATAAAGCTTGTACATCCTGCAACAGATTTCAGTAAATGTCTTCCATACAGGCCTTAGTGTGCCTTTGCCAGTCCTGGATGTTTGGGGCCCTGCATTAGTAGAGACCTGACTTGTTTTGGATAAGCCATACTCAGGGTGTTATGATTTTCCCATTATTCCCAGGGTACTGGTGATGTCTCCTTTGTGGGGTCCCCATCCTTCCAGTGTTTTTGAACACATTTGCCTTTTAAACTAATTCATCAGGCTGTAAATGTAACTGAGGCAGAAATATACATTCTTGTCCACCCTGGGAATGGGCAACGCTGGCACAGGGATGCTGTACAAAGGAATGAACAAACTCCCCATTCAGAGCAGAATCAATCAGAAGTAACTCACTACAGATGCATAACAATGTTATGGGCACCAGTAGGCAAACCTCTTGGACCTTGCTGAAGTGCCAAGGAAAACAACATTCTTTGTTGCCATTTAGTATATCAAGACAACATTGTTTATTAATGAAGTTCAGGTCAGTTTACTAATCTCTTTAACATGGACCGATGACAGTTAGAAAATAATATCTAAGATGTAACTGTAGCAATATACATTAAAAAGTGAAAAAAACCCCACACCTTAATGCATTGTTTCAAGCATTATTTTAATTTTTTTAAAAAATGAGTAAAAGCTATGTTCAGAGGTGGCTAGTTTTTCAAGATGAGAAGTCTTTTTTGCAGTTTTTCCAAAATCATACCATCTACAAAGTACTTGTGACTGTTCCTCATTCATTTGTTTAAAAATTCATAAACTAGAATTTCTTTCTCTTTGCTTATCAACAATCACACTGCATACCTAGAATATTTTATACCTTACAGTGTAAATGGAAAATAACACATGAAATCCTACATTTATTAAAAAAAAATTAATCAAAGTGGAAAGAGAAATGGCTGGTTTAATTGTATATCAAGATCAGAAGAAATTTCTTAATTATGTGCATGGTGTCACCTAACTACACAACACTCTGTGTGTGTTTGTGTAAGTATTTGCATTTAGTTGTCATTTTTTTCATAGTAGAATAACAAGTGCGAAACCCGTTATATGTGAAATCTCAGGGAAATATTGCTTCAAGTTTTTCACAGGGTGTTTTTTCTAATTTGCCTATTGAAGTATGCAAATTTGAAGATTTAGATTCATCAAATTAATCAGCAGTTTTGGGGTTTTTTTTACCATGATGATGGAACAGCTTAGTCAGCTGTCATTACTACCTATCAATACAGGTGTAATCAAATCCTGAATGCTTTTAGCACTTTTGTACAAGAGAAGGAAGAATTTTGAATTAAATGTGAAGTCAGTAATAAATTCATAATATGATTTTCTACTGCTCATGCTCAGTCTATCTTGCAAAATGCTGTTGTGAAAGAAATGTTCTCTGAAGTCAAGCAAAACTATGATTTCTTTCAGATTTATCCCAGCTATGAAGTTTAAAACAGTTTGGAGATATTACTTTGAAATAGTATTCTATCTAACTATTTATACATGTCCTAGATTTTTCTAGCAGTGTTCATGGTACATAAATACATGACTGGGGTTTGTATGCTAGCAAGCAAGAGAGCTAAGTGTTCACTAACCAAAGAAATCTGACAAAACACTTTCAAATCAGAGAAATGAAATGTGAACTCCAGAAAGTAAATTCTAGGAAATGAAAGGCTATACAAAAAGAACAGTCGTGAAGGATTTTGTTGTTAGCTTAATGTTGCATTTGAAAGCAACCTGGTCAAACAAAGTGTGATGGATTACTGGACTCAGTCTCTGCTTCAATGTCTTTCTGTTTGATACCTATGATCTGTGACCAGTACCAAGCACTAAAGAGGTTTTTGATTAGAGAAAAAAAACCCCACACTGTGATACATACCTACAATATTACAGTTTTCTGTGAAGCATAAAAGGATTTTTTGTCCTCTTCTGAAATTAGACTTTCCCGGAGTTCGGGTTTGAGTTCAGCCTCTGGAGAACTTCTCTTGCTTCATTCAGCCGTCGTGTGATTCTTGCAACACAAAAACATGTCACAGCTTATATCAGCTTTTCTGTCTTTGAAAATGTGGTGGCCCATGTTGAGCAGACAATATTTGGTTAAATATTTTAAATACATTTAAATAAATAAATACTTCAAGGGTGATTTTTCATAAAGGCAGAGACAGGTATTCTCCCTAACAAGCCTGCCCTAGATTTTCTACCTGCTATATTAGTCCAAGATGTGACTTTTATTTTCCTGGAACTCCTCAACTGAAGAGGGGTCTGTGCCAAGACCTCTTCTTGCCTCGAACTCTGTTAGAGGATTGGGGAAAATAATTGGCTCAAAGACATGGGCAAGAAGAATTAAGACATCAGCTAGCAAGCCCATTAAAATGTCAGGCTTTATCTCCCCTAAGTGGCAGGAGAAGGCTGAAATGTAGCCTTTAATCTGTTAATCATTAATTTCAGAAAATGAGTCCACAGTTCTCGCTCTAGCAGGTCTGTGTGGAAGTTTACCTACTCAACTGGGCAAACAGTTTTGGTGGAGCATGTGTCACCCACATGATGTGGTTTTCAGCCAACCCAACAGTGCTCACACCATCCTCCAGCTCCTTCAGTCAGCAGCACAAACACCACCTCACTGCCGCTCACTCAGGGTTACCCATCACTTCCATCCAGGCTCTGCAGCAGCTGTGTGTGTCTACATTGCATCCTAAATCAGGTTGCTATAGAAAAATATTTCTGAGAGGCATGTTTGCTTCAACAGCAGGGATGGAAATTAATCATCACATGTGACTCATGAAAGAACAGGAGAGGTATTTGTAGCAGCTGGAGGTTTAGCAGGATGAAGAAATTGTGGGGGGTAGGAAGGAGCAGCACAGGCACATGCACAGGGCTTAACAGGGACAAAGAAGGTTATAAGGGAGGG
>NW_008683172.1:12587-48253 GCF_000695815.1 Acanthisitta chloris
AGGACTTGGTGAAGGAGAACTGAAGATTTAAGAAACTACATAAAGGCAAGAAAAATGGGTAGGAAAATACAGCAAAAGAGTGTGAAAAGTAAAGCCAGTATTGACTAAGAAAAAGAAGATTGAAGAATCAGCCTTAGTGATCCATTCCCCAGCTTTTGGTCACGTAACCCCACCACACTAACCCTAGACTACTTCCTCTTCATTCCAGTATTCCTGTGCCCATTTGTAGAACACTTTTTTCCCTGGTTTTTTTCCTGCTCCAGAGCACCCCAGCTCTCAGCCCCCATGTCTTCATGCACTTCTCCATAGTGTTTCAGCCTGCACTGCTTCATTCCATATTTGACATTGCACTGTCCTGCTGATTTCTTGCTCTTACGGGAGGAAGATGGTGCAGGCAGATGCTGTCATGATGCTATTGCAGTCACAGGGAGAAGCTTACCAAAGGGGCTAGGAGGATCTTTCTGGGGACATGGAACTGGTGGTGTGCCAGTCTGGGGATGATTAGGGAGGTGTGTGAACATCAGGAATCAGAGAGATTGGTGTGTGGGAGTCTAAGGAGTGCTCTGGCATGCAGGGTGTGGGATAGGGTACTTCAGTTGGTGTGGGGTGCTGTGTGGGGATGGCAGTGAGGAAAGCATGTGTGTTTTGTGAGGGACCTTCTATGGGGTACATGCAGAGGCTGCAGTGCAAGGCCCTTGGGGATCCTGACATAATGCTGAAGCTCTGCTGATGGACAAGCAGGGAGAGGTTCCAGCTACTGAACATCTTATGTCAAACATAATTAAAAGCCTAATTTGATAAATGATAAAGATCTATTCTCCTTTAGAGCAGAGGAATGGATATACTGATACCCAGAAAGCTTTTTAATCAGGAGAGAAGAATATAGTATGTGGAGCTATGTGGCAGGAGATTTTGATGCAGCTCCCAGTTCAGACACCTGTGTGACCTTTAACATTTTTCTCTCTGTAGAATGGCCTTACATCCCTCAGCTACAGGGAAGTTTTCAGACTAAAAAGCCTTTTAATGACAGTGACCCACTCAGGCAGTACCATAATGAAAGTTGAAAAGGTAAACAGCCAAGAGTCCAGGTTCCAGTCTTGTTAAAGGAAAAGTTGTGGTAAAATTTAATGCCTTTAACTAATATTTCCTCTTCGTGTGTGTGTGTGTGTGTGTGTGAGTCAGTGGAGAAATGGTTGGATGCACTCAGTCATTGTGGCTTGTAGCCAAATGTAGACTGAAGAGTTTATTAATTTAAGGGTGATTTTTAAAGGGGGTGGGGGAGAGAGAGAAAGAAATGGTTAAGCATTTGCCTCCTATGAAAATTTGGTGCTTTGGATACCTATTTCCCATTTGTGTACCTGAAAAATCTCTTTATTTCTTGCTATAGAGAGAGAAATATGCAAGAAAATGGGATTTCTTTACCAGTTTCCATGTCTTTGTTTTCTGAAAGTGTTTGAAGACTGAATGTCCATATTTTCCCTGTTACTCAGGTGATACAATTAGACTAGCTATCAAGACCAGATTTGGAGTCAGTCATGCTTCATCCAGTGGATCAAGGAGTAATTCCTTTGACCAGGAAGCACTTTAAAAGGCAGAGATACTCTATCTGATGCAGGAAGATATGACAGTGACCTCTCAGTCACCCAGAGGCATTCTCTTCCTAGACCAAGTGACTAGAATGGCCTCTTGAATTTTCCACAAACAGATTGTCAAAGCAGCTGTCTGTAACTCTGTAAATGCCACAGTGTGAACTCAGGAATATGAGTTATGGAAATATGTTGATCGGTACTGATCATAGCAAATGTGGATTTGATGTTGAGCACACATCAAAATGTCTTCTCTCTCTGAGATGCATTTGGTTCTACATCTCAGAAGTCTTGAATTCCTGTATTAAGAAATCAGTCATCAGGTATAGTTGTCATTGCATGTTTTAGTGAATCTTGTGCTAGCTTTCATGGCAGATTAAGATTTCTCCATTATCCATAATGTACTGTAGAGATGTTACGCATAAATCAGATTGAACAACCTGTTGTCTGGCTAGTAAAAAGAAGGAGCTCAAAATCACCATGGTAGTTACATGTTCATTTTCTTTTCTATAGGAGGAAAATATAATGAAGCCATTAAGCACTCAAAACTGTTAAAGATTCAAAATATAGAAAGCATGCTGTTTGGGAAAGTTAACTGGGAAGAAAGGAAAAAAAGAGATATCTCATGTTTAATATATCACTGTCCTCTTAAGCAAGTACAGTGAGACCATGGGCATAAATATCTTAATTGCTTCCAAAGACACTGTTGGAGTGGTCAGACATTGGAATATGCTGCCTAGGGAGGTGATGGAGTCATCCTTCCTGGAAGGGTTTAAGAGGCATCTGGGTCTGGTGCTGCAGTATATGGTTTAGGGTTTAGAGTTTATGGCAGAGTGGCAGGTTAATTATTGGACTTGATGATTTTAGAGGTCTCCTCCAATCTTGATGATCTATGATTCTATATTACAGTGATGACCTGCATCCATACTCTTCGTTAGAGTACAATGGTATATTGCTGTCTCTTGGGAAGCCATAGTTTTGGGGGTTTTTTTGTAGATTGGCTGCTTATAGCTTACCCATCAAGCTGTAAGAGAAAACCAAACCTTGTTTCTGCCTTTAGCCCCATCCACCCCAAGGAAACTGCTCCATTTTGTTCTCTATTGCATTCGTTGTCAAGAAGGAAGACATACAGTTGTGACTACTGGAATACCTTTCCAAACAGAACAGTAGATAAAAATAACATGCACTATAAACCCATCATCCTTCAAATATATAATATCAGTAATAAATCTCACAGTTGTTTTACCCTCTGCATCCACCCCTCCATTTCTCTAGGGTCTCCAGGCTACTGGAAGGACTCATAGGTCTGCAGTTTCAGCAATGATCTTTCTCCTAATATGGCCTATCTGGGCAGAGTGGGGGCAGCTTCTCTCACAGCATCCCGAAGTGGGAGAGCAATAACCATGCTTGGCAGTACTGTCAGTGATGGGCAGGATAACTAGTGATTAGGGACTCTGTCCTGTAGCCTTCTGCATCAGAGTAAGAATTTTCCCAAAAAAGGTGTCTCAACTGAAACTGCAAGACCCTTGTGCTTCATTCAGTGGGAAGTGAAAAGACTTTCCCATTAAATAATGAGTGTTTTGCTGCCAAACTTCTGCAGTTCCCTTGGACAATACAAGTCAGGAGAGAGAATCCAAGGCAGTGTTTCATGCACTCCTTCACATCATTTAACATCCCTCAGGCACGTGCACCAGTCCGTTGTACATGGGCACTAACAATGCAGTAAGGTGGTTGCCAGGGTTACCACAACCTGTCAAAAAAATGGAAAACAGAAGTGAAGGAGCCACACTGCCCAGCATAATTCCTGTCAAGTGTGTTGGCTCACATGCTGCCTTAAGCCACAGTAGAAGAAAAGGCATCTTTGACAGGCATGCAAAAAAGAGCTATGTTTTAGCTTACAGCTTAGTGTAAGAGGCTACTGATCTGAAGGTTGGAAAGACACCAAATACCCATCCCTATAAGTGAGATCACAGCTATTAGATTCCTGAGCAGAACTACCTTAGCTAGAGAAATAATTCTTAAAACAAAACCAAAACAACTGCTAAACAACAAACATAATAAAGTCCAGAAATCAATAACTGGAGAAGTTAGCATTGCAATCTACTTTTTTTTTCCTTCCTAATTTTATTCTTTTCTTGAACAGTATTAAAATGTCTTTCTTATATTATATAGTATTGAACCCTAATTGCATTTGCTGTGCCTTGGCTGCATCACAAGGTTAATATAGAGATCTACTCTAGACAGGCAGTCAAAAAGATAATCAGCTTTCATAAAAAGAAGACTCTCTTTATTCATCATTGCCACTGTATCACACACAAATAGGGGAAAGACATCGTAATTCTTTCAAGGCAACAGCTCCCTGATACTGTCTTCAGAAACTCAGGAATAAAGTGGCAAAGAAATCATCACCTACTAGCAGTTAATAAAATCTGCAACCAAATCCAAACTGCTGAATCACCACTTACATCTGTAAAGCACTGAATTAGACCAGTGAATTCAGTTCTCCCCACTGACTTTAAGGGGACCTCAGTGACTAGTTTGCAAGCCTATAGAACAGACATCGAAACCCAGGTAACCTGAATCCCATGCTGAGACTTTAGAGTAAAATCTAACTGATAAGGTAATTTGCTATCTGCCTGTACGTGTCACCATGGTTTCTTTACCAAAACGAGGAAAAAAAAATATTTCTGTTCTAAGCATAAATTTTTGTCCCTGGCAAAAGTTCAAATTATTTGTTTTTCAGGACTCAGAGGGTACAGGGATAAAGATGGGTTAATAGTTTTTTATTTCATTGATATATCTTTCCTTCTTTAGAAATCATGGACCTTTCCTTCTTCCTTGTGTTATCCTAAACTAAACTAAATACAGATATTTTTTTTTTAACCTGTCCTGGAACAGATGTAAATATTGTGTAACCAAAGGGAAAAGTGCCATTCACTCGCTAGAGATGTCTGCTTAACTGACAGAAAAGAAGACATCAATATCTGATTTTTTTCTTGCATTAATGATATCCAAGAGTGACACTGAAATCTCCTTTTATTTCTAAGGCTTCACAAAAGAACTTTCCCTCTCAGCACTAACTGATCGTGACTAGTATAATATTTTTCTTTATGTTTCTCCAAGCAGCAGTTAGCATGATAGATGAACACAGGAAAAAGGAGAGAAAATTATGCTCTCAGGAAATCTGATGAACAATACAATTGCTCCATGCCTGCAGGAAAAGAAAGTCTATGAAGTTCTTTTTCTATTGTATGTGTATTTACTGGCAGCAGACTCAGTGCTTTATTTTATCTTTATTTTTCATTTTGAACTTGGGAATATTTGAAGCAGGGAACGTGACTGAGAGATAGTGCAGCACAAAATACAGAGGCATGCAAAACTTCCTGCATCTGAAGCTCCCCATAGATCTTTGTCAGAGGCCTCTATCTGAGTAAAACACAGAAGAGACCATGTCCATAGTACATAGAAGGTCAAACTGGTTATAGACTGGTAGATTTTCAAAGGGTGCTGATATATGTCTTTCCTGCATGATAATGTGTGAGATAGCTTCCTGATATGGTGTATCTAAGGTATTTCTGAAAGCCCAACCAGTACCTCTGAACAGAGCTGTGCAGCACTGTTGTACATATGTACTGATTTTTGGAAGTAAGACCACATGTGCTTAACATAGTTCAGCAGTCTGTCATACACCTTGAACCTTAAGACTTTCAGAAGGAAACAGCTGCTCAGCTACCATAGTTCAAGATTTCACAGTTAGCAAGTGATGCTGATGTTTGTCCTATGGTATTGTGTACAGTACTCCTGAATGGTGATCACCTTGTTTGCCTGAAATACCCTCTGCTGAGTATTTCACACAGTTGTTACCATCATGATTCTCTTTTAATACTCAAATATAAATGCTCCTTTTTTTTTTTCCACTTCATTCCTTTTTTCTTGTTTGTGTAAGAAGGTTGCTTTTTCTTTCCCTGTTTTCATGACCCATTTTCTGATACCCTTTGAGCCCTTGAGTCATCCATGAGATGCATTGACATAGAGCACTGTAAAAATTATTTATTGATATGGTGTTCCTTATGATGCTTTAAAAATGGCAACCAGATTTTTACTGAAGATGCACAAGGGACTGAGCACTCTGGTTTGTTCTGCATTTGTATCATGTCTTGATCTCAGAGTATTTATCTGCTATCCAACAGTTCTATATTCTATTTCAAAACAAATGTAATGCGCTTTTCTCACAATTCCACTTTCCATTTTACTACAACGTAGTTACAGGAGCAGATCACTTAAAACCCACCTCTACTTGATAGAGGTATCTTGATGTGGCATATTTTAGATTGAAAGAATAATTAGAAATACATCAAAGAAGAAAAAAATTTACCATGGCATTACTGGGAGTATTAGAGTCAAAAGCCAAATCTATGCTTGCAAATTAATCACAGACAAGGAACACTTTCATGCATTGGCCTGCCACTGTCTCTAAGTGGTTGGATAGGTTTTGGCTTGTCTGCTCACACTTTATCAGACAAGTCACAGGAAGCTGGAACAGGTGAGGAACCATTCTCCATTGACTTGTTGGATGTAGGCATCCAGTTTTGGAGACTAGAACTCAGTAGTATGAAACCATGATAGTCCCTGCCTCCTTTTGGTGACAGAGACATGCCTCAGGCACATCTGTTTACCAAGAGACATATAAATGTATGTGCAGGAGAAAGTATGTTTTTTTAAAATTTTCCCTATGCTGGATTGAATGTGGCAATGCGTATGCCAGGTGGTAGATATGGTGTAGTTTGGTACTCTTGGCCAACTGTACTTAGGAGAAGACAAACTTCTAGTATAAATTAATTCTTACAAAGCTTGATGGGCAACTTTTCTAGGAGGAGAAAAAGAGAGGTTTAAAACATTCACAACATTATTATGCTGTTTCTGCTTTGGATGGGAAACTATCAAATGTATGACACGTCACTACCTGCAAATTAGGTCGGTTGAAAGATGAGTATAGTTTCACGAATATTTCCCCTCCCCCTTTCTGAGATCAAACTGGACTCTCTGGCATTTTAAGAAAGTCACAAAACTTATCTATAAATGGCATTTTTACCTGGATGAGTTTTTCTGGTCCATAGATAGTAGAGAAGGTCTTCCAGTGAAACAGAACTCTCTTTAACAATTCATTTAACATTAAAAAAAGCCGATGGATCTTCCAAGAAAACAGTGGCTCACAAAGAAAGCACGGGGGTGGTTTTTGTCTCAAAAGATTTCCATGATTTTTTTGATTATTTTACTCATGTGCACATTCAGCTGAACACTTTTATTTTTAGTTGATCTAAGCCACACCTGAATTTGGGGCTGTTACAAAAATGTGCACTATAAACTAGGAGTTTGGCACAGAATTTCATGAAGATTATTACAGAGAGCTCGAATGGAACTTTGGCTAATAGAAGGAGCTACTGCACTGTCTTCACGCTCTTAATACCATAATTCACACCCAACCAAGGAAATGTGCATTATATTGCAGATAGGAAGACTATCACACTTAAGATAAATGGAGAACTCGAAAAGAGGATGAAGGTCACTGAAGAGACATTTAAAGTTCTTTAAATAAGTAATCATGCACTTGAAAGGTCTTGCTGGAAAGTTAGGGTATTCTCTGGAAAAGCAAGACAAACTGTGGCTGTTGAAAGAAATATCTCAGTGTGAATTTTCTAATCCACCCTCTTGTGATATATTGGTGTGTGCAGGAAATTGTCTCCTACTGAATTTTTGTTTAGTTTTTTTCATTGCTACCATTGGCAATTGCTTTTATGTATTTTAAATTCTTTCTGGAAAATGTAAATTAACAAATTATAAAACCAGAAAAAGTTATTCACTGCAGGAGAGTTCTAAAACTCTCAGGGGAAAATAAATAGTAAAAATACCTTTTAGTAGTGAGGTTTTGAGAAATCCAGTGACAAAACCTATTCAATTTTTCACACACTCTTCAAACATTAACAAAGACTTCACAGTATCCTGAATGCAAAAGTAAAAATAGATGAGAAATTGTCTGTGTTGTTAATTGACCATTCTGTTTCAGTCTCATTATTGTATCTGTTCCTGGATTTAACGATTGTGATATATGATGACTGATGTATGTCTGCATCTTATTTATGCAGCCTTGAAATGCTGATTCTGAAACAAACCATGAATTAGCCATACAATTTACCTGTTTATTATCTCACACAACCAGTAAATATACCTGCTTCAATTTATTAAGCATACAAGAAAATCAAATACTGCTGGCTCTAAATGTTAGACTCTTAGGACTATTTCTGACACACCTTCTGACGCTTTTTTATGGGGAAGCCAATTTTTATTTTTTGCACAGAATAAGTGACTTAAGAGGACAAATGATAGGAAATTAAAAAGAGGGTAATCAGAACTTGGGTGTTAGGCTAATTTCTTGGAAATTAGGCTGTTTCTTGGAAATATTTGCATCTGTAATGTGTGATCTTCTTATGTGCATTAAACAAACAAACAAAAAAGCTATAAAGCTATATTTACTGGAATAATACCAGGAGCATATGGCCCTGCTGAGGTCCTAGAACTATGGACAAATCATGTAATAAATCCCACAGAGTGAAGAAACAGGCCACTGATTCTTGAAAAACTGAAGTCTTCCTTTCAATACATGAACATATAAAGACAATTTTCAAGTGATAGACAACAAGGCTGAAGTATTCTTTGAAAGTGCCTACAAATGTTTATTCATGGATGCTGTATACTCTCCACACCTATACAGGAAAAGCAACTTATACATATGCAAATAGCACCGAACTCTGCATTTGTATGTGAAATTACCTGATTGACATTTCAAATCACTGTGTCTTGTGCAGTTAGGAGAGTTATTCAATTGCCTCTATTTAAAAATTCAGCCTTAAGGCACATTTTTGATAAAAATAAGAGTATATCCAAGCGTCCCCTGTCAAACTTTGCTTTCTTCCAGGATTTTTTGCAATACCCTATATGCTACTTGATTGAGAGTGTCCCTGTAGAGAGGTAATTGTGTTACAATTGTAAGGCATGCATTTCTTTTGATGTAGGAGCCCTTTACTATGTAAGACATTAAACATAAATGACAGTATAATTCAGCCTTGGCTGCAATAAATTATTCAGTTTTTCTTGAGTACCTGGATTCTAACAATTGAAGAACTTTCCCTCTTCCAGCAGAAATCTCTTCAGTTTCCCAACCTTCTTTTCTGGGTCTTAACTTGACCATTGGTCAGTTTGGGTCACCAGTCCCAGCTGTGTCTCCTCCCAATTTCCCATGCACTCCCAACTTCCCTTCCAGTGTGGCAGCATGGAAAGCAGAAAAGGCTTTATGTCTGTGTAAGCTTTGCTCAGCAATGACAAAAGCATCTCTGTGTTATCAACCTTGTGTTCAGCACAAATCCAAAACATTGCCCCATACTAGTCACTAAGACGAAAGCTGGCTCTGCCCCAGCCCAAACCAGCACACTCCTCTTATAGATGAAACCCACTCCTGAGGCCTTTGCAAAAAATCTCCAAAATGAAGCTGTCAGATAAGACATGCAGACAAAGAAATGCATAATAATGTCTGTCCACATTGGTGTTTTCCTTTCCTTAGCTGTATTCCAACTATCTGTCTTTACTTATAGCTCAGCAAACATCAGCAAACACAAAGGATGAAATTCACTTTAATTTCCTTGACACTGTGTATATGTATACCCATTCTCAGTTCTTCATAGAAATAGGGGATGACTTTTATCTTAGTACTGTTATATTATATTTGGCTACAATCCAGCTGAAGCCTGATACAAAGGGTATCCACGGCTCAAGTTCTTCATATCTAGCTTTTTCTTCAAGTTCTTCTTATCTAGCTTTAAGAGTCATTGAAAGACAGTTAGAAAGAACACTCATGCTACTCCTAGAGGCATTGTTATGGAAATATCTTTTATTCAGCCTAATTGCTCAGTGAATTGTTGTTGTTGCTACTGTCAACAATTTTATGCAAAATATTTTTATTCACAGGTGTCAAAGTACAACATGAAGGTAGCCAAGCTTTGTCATGGAATGAGTCATTTATAAGCATTCATTTAATGATTCTCAACTCTCTTTCTTCAGTTTATCAGTAAAGAAGTCTGCAAAATCCTGTAGCTTCTAAGTTATTTTATATCATCTTCACACCCAAACACTCACACATAGCTTTGGTTTCATTATTATAGGAGTCCAGGAAGATTAAGTCCTTTTCCTTGAAAGTCATGCTCCAACAACTTGATCATCAAAGATTAAGACATAGGCCTTGATGAGGATTTATGTCCATGTGAAAAACTTGTGGCAGCAGTCATAACTTCTGAACTTTTCATTCATACTTTGTTGTATGAAAATTATTTTTTAGAAGATGTCAGGGGGAATTTTGCCCTTTAAAAGCAGCTCCTGATGAAGCTCTCTACTTAGGGGACTTCAGTAGAAAAAGATTAGGGAATAGAGAAGCTGATGGTAGATAATTGCCTCTGAGATGCCTAACAGTAATCAGTAATTGGTGGCAAAATAAACTTGAGTATAGACCTATGTAAAATAAAAGTATTCTTGAGCTTTCCTTGCTATCTGCTAATTGGTCTTCTATTGTATAATGTTCACTAGAGATCAATATTAGGTTGCGGTCCACACATGAGTTAATTCAATCAGCAGAAGTCTCTCTTAGGGGGTCACAGAAGTACCATGATTACACCTAACACTGCTTCCTACACCCCAGTGTCAGTCTGACTTTAGCTGTGCTGGGATTGGAGATTATTTTTCCTTTTGGTATACTTACGGGGGTTTTATTAATATATTACTTGTGGTCTTGGTATAGAACAGACTTGCTTGTCAATGTTACTAAAACCCATCTTTCTGGAATCACTATTGGGCTGCTACAAAATTTATCTCTTCTGTCTCTTCTTGCCAGTTTTCTAGAGGCTTTTCCCATGTTACGGACTACATATCACCTTTGGACTTTTAAATAATCCTATGTCTTGTATGTTATGCTGGAATACAGTGCATACTCTCTTCTGAAAAATAGCAATGGGATCAGCAGCATAAACCTATTTTTGTTGTCTACATATGGGGGAGATTTTTCTGCTAGTGAACCCCAAGTTAGTGTCAGTGCTGTTTTGCTACATCACAATTATATAACACTCGGAACACTACACATTTCAGAGGAAAGAAACATTTCCAGATATTTCAAAATATTTTATTATCTTGGAGTGTAACTAAATTGAGTATTTAGCAGAATAAGGGGTAGGCCTAACTCTCAAAATAGTCTGTTATTATTTTTAAAAGTTCTATCTGTTAAATAAGTATCCCTAGAAATTTGTAGATCTTGATTTAATAAATGCACGTATCAATAGAAGAGTTGCGCAAAATGTCATTGTTAAATAGTGTTGAAAAGTGATAATTTGGCTCTAAGAGAGAACAGTCAGTACACTGTTGTAACAAGGCAGATTTAGATTTGCACCATCAAAATGGTTTGTTAAAGTCTTTATTTAAAGAATATTCATCCTTCTGATATTCTTGTTCATCTTCCTGTTTTTGCACTTACCTTTGTCACAAGAACAAGGTATCTGAATTTCAATGCACAACATGGGCTTATGAGATATCACAGTATAACTAAGCTATGCTGCTTTCACCTTTTCAAAATTCAGTAATTTGACTGTCTGAGGCTGTGGTTCTTTCTGGCAGCTGCCAACATCGCAGGAAGACAGGAGATCAGTCAATCAAAGTCTAGAATAAGTAGAAGGTCAGAGGAGTCAGAGCACTGCTGTCCTTCACAGGCTGTGTGAGGTTCTAAAAACCCATTCATGTGACATGAAAGGGAGAAAATATCTGTGTGATTCATTCACACAACATGGAACAAAACAGAAATAGGAAATAGCACCAGCTTAACAATTTACATTTTACTTTTACCTTGGCAATGTTATCCCCCTCAAAGTCTCTAACAGACAAATACAGAGATAAGCAGTGTTTCTAGTAATTATAAAAATGGGTTGGTTTCCAGTTATGAAGGGATTTTTCTTGTTTTTTATTGTTTCTATCAAGTTTGACTATTGCTTTTAGAAATACAACTTCAGGCTGGAAGCTGTATAGATGCTACAGTTACAAGGCTTGGGTTGGTATCTACACTCATCAATTTTCAAAACGATGGGAACATTTTAAAGTGCTTATTAAGGCCATCCATATTTAATCAGTCTAAGACCTTTACCTAAAAAAATATTAAATACTTTAAAAATCCTTAATTTTCTCACTCCAGTTGTCATTTTTTGTCATCCTCAGGTCTTCGAAAACTCTTTAGTCATCTCATACAGAGAGCTATTAAGACCTGAACACCCCCTCCAGCATGCTTGACTTCCATCAGTTGAAAAACCTTGGGTGCAAAAATACATTGTCACTGTTCATAAGGAAAAATACAAGCAAGAGCCTTAAACATGAACATTTTTTGGTGGTGAGAGCAAACTTCACAGCCTTTCTGCTACCTTCTCCACACTCTACTTGGATGTAAACTCTAAGTATTTATAATAACCCATAAATGGAACAAAGTCATCACCTTTGCTCCTAGGACAGGTGATAAAATGGGGGAGGACTGGCTGATAGACCAGAACGCTGTGCTGCCATTCAGTGAGAGCTGGACAGGAAGTTTGACAAGGGTCTTGCACCCAGGGAAGAATAACCCCATGCCCCAGTACAGGTTAGGGATTGACCTACTGTAAAATAGCTCTGCAGGGGGCTTGGACTAGTTGATCTCCAGATGTCCCTTCCAACCCCATCCAGTCTCTGATTCTGTGATACCTTTTTTACAGGTGTTGGAAGGGAAGATTTGTCTCTATGAAAAAGGGAGCCTGCTCACACTGGAGGAAGCTAGGAGACTGTGAAAAGGGCTCCAAAGGTACTGCTATCAGAGTCAAAAAAGTGGTTAAATCAAAATGAAAGGCAGTAAGCATTACCTACTACACATAGAGAAGTAGGAATTATTTCAGGGTGTTATACAAATTATAAATTATTGTCTTAAATCATTTTTCCATGATGGAGCCATGGCAGTATTACCTTCTCTGCTCTCAGTCTATTATATTTTTAATTTTGAGCTCTTGTTCAGGATCTCTTCAGATGGCAAAGCACCTGCTACCTGACTACATGATGAATGAATCACCTCATCTTAAAACAAACTGAGCTCATTTGATGAGATTTGCTGGGCAAATGCAATGAGCCTTTCATTGTACAGTCTTCTGAAGTTTAATTTACATTAGTTACCTTTATTCAGTGGCACGAATTTGAGATCAACGTTTATAGGGTGGCAGCTTTTGAGTAAGTATCAATACACTTGCTTCTCTTCACAATTACACACAAAAGTGCACACAAAAGTGCACACAAGTGCTTTAGGAGAAAAATATGTCCATGTTGTGTGAGGACAAGTCATCACATTGCTGAGGTTATTCTGGGGTTTGGGGGTATTTTGTTGCTGATTTGGAAACTCATAATCTACATGATGGATCTGTGGAATATACTATTGAGTTATTCAGGGACTTACTGGATCTTGTATTGGCTTTCACCACAAACAAGTTATTTTAATGGAGATAAACACAAGGCTTCTACTGGAATTTACATGATTTTCCATGGATAACCATTAACATTCACTTATATAAGACTGAAGAAAATTGTCTATAAATATGAAAATCACCTTTAAATAAAGATAGGAGGTCCTTTTCATGCAGTCATACTACTATATATTTAGTACCCACTGTCATAACTGAGACAGTGAAGTAAGTGCATCATTGTCGTGTTCTACAATGACAAGTTTATAGTATTTTTCATTATGAAACTGCTGTGAAGGCAAATCTTTCAAAAAAATAAAGCTGAGGTAATGTCTTCAGTGTTGCAGCTACTGCTGACAGAATGGTGTGGTTCCAGTATTCATGATATTGCTCAGCAGTTGTTTATTAGAATGATAGCCCCCTATTCTAGAATGATAGATAAAAACTGGGTTGGAAGGGACCTCTGTAGATCATTTATTCCAATATCCTACTCAAAGGATGCCTACGTCTGAGTTTAGGTGAGGTTGCTCAGAGTCATAACTTGCATTTGTAAATGCAATCATAGAATGGTTTGGATTGGAAGGCACCTGAAATATTACCTAGTTCCACTCCCCCTGCCATGGGCAGGGCCACCATCCACTGGACCAGGTTACTCAGAACCCCATCCATTCTGACCTCGAAAAATTCCAGGGATGGCACATCCACAAATTATCTGGGCAACCTGTTCCAGTATCTCACCACCCTCACGGTAAAAAATTTATTCCTAATAGCTAATCTAAACCTACCCTCTTTCTGAATAAAGCCATTCCCCCTTGTCCTGTCACTATATTCTCTTGTTAAAAGTCCCTCGACAGCTTTCTTGCTGAGTCCCTTCAGGTACTGTGAGGCTGCTCTGAGGTTCCCCCGGAGCCTTCTCTTCTCCAGGATGAGCAACCCCAACTGTCTCAGCCTGTCTTCATAGGAGAGGTGCTACAGCTCTCTGATCATCTTCATGGCAAAAGATCTTCATTCAAATGTACTATTCTCTTGGAGATAAGTGCTCAAGTAGCTCTTGTGCTTGTTAATCAACAGAAAACTAGAGGAACAAGCTAGGAAGCTCTCAGGTAGACAGGAAGAAGGTGCAGATGAGGGCAGGGGCAGGCAGGACAAACGAGGAAACTACAAGGGAGCAGAAAAATGAGAAGTAAAATTTTCCCTTTATTGTCTGCATGTCCCTATACCCAGCACTGCTGCTGAAGCACTAGATTTTTTACATGGTCAAACTTCTGAAGATATATGTCAAAATAGTTTTCTGAATAATCAAGGCACACATTTGTCTGTTGAACTGTGCTACACACTTAGGCTATATAGAAATGATGGTCAGGTATACCTCTCACCCCAGTTCCTGTCCACTGCTCCTTTCCCATTCTCTCTTTCAGTATGACTTGGCACAGCACAGTGACTCTGGGAGTTAACTAGGTGGATTTGGATCCCCAATGAAGAAGAAATAAAAAAGGCACATGTATGTGATTTGAACAGAGAGAGTTATGATCTGCAGCACGGGGAGCAGCTGTCACTGCTGGGACACATGGAAGGAGAAGGGGTGCAGTGACTGCAGCAAAAGAGAGGTGTAGTCACACACAAAGCTTGCCTGTCCAGAGTACGGAGCTGAGAACCATGATCATGGAGGAGATCGTCACTGGAACTAGAGGAGTTGCAAGCTTGAACAGAAACATTTAAAGGGTCCCCTTAAAGAAAAAAAGAAATTGAAGCTGAGAAAGAGCTGGTATGGTATTTCAGACAAGAGTCACATGGGAGGGAAGAATTATTATCCGTTTGGTTAAGCAAATTCTGGAAGCTGACCCTAACTGAACTTCTGAGCACTTCCATGTTTGACCGTCATTTGATCACTCTGTATAAATAGTCTTATATGAATTTATGAAAGAAAATTCAAAGTCTGCAACTCTATCCTTAACAGCTGTCTCCTGCTGAGCCTTTTTACTTCCTCCCACATGGTATTTTGGATCAAAATGCTTTGGAAAAGATGAGCAATAATATCTGGGCATGATGATAAAGAAAGAAATGCCTGTTCCCAAAGTGACAATCAGGACTGTGTGTTTTTGTTCAAACAAAAGACATATTGGCTACTGTGAGACTCAAGAATGCTCTTAATGGTCTTCAGGGGCTTTTGTAGAGTGTATAAACATGAAAAAAGGCAGTGACTTTGTTTAGTGATCTAGAAATAATTCAACAGTACAGATGAATCATGTTGCTGTGGCTCTAAGAGGAGCAGAGGGGGGTCTTACTAAGGAAGAATATAATCAAAAGTCTTCTGCACTGGATTTGACTAAGCTGAAGCAATAATATTATTTCAAAACAGGTAGAAAACAAGTTTATAAGACACTTTTGCCCTAGTGTTGTATGTTCGTACGCCCAGAAATACCCATGGTAGTGTTTCCTTATACATTTGTTTAACGTAGGGCTCAGTTAGGCAGTACTCAGTAATTCTATCCTCAGGGCAATGAATTTTATCCCAAAAGGTTGCCTAGTACATGTTAGATAACATTTGTAGAAATATCTCATTTTAATATTTTACTTAGTACAACAATTTTACTTTCTTATTTTCTCTTTTCTGTTCTTGCAAATGCAATGATTGTTTCCAGTCCTTCCCTTTTACAATATTTATATAGAGAACTAGTGTATTACCAATTCTATGGGAAGTAGAAGGTGATGTATATGAGTTAATAACAAGATTCTCTGAGATGAGGCATTGCATGTAACACTCATCTGACCCCTACAATGGAATAATTTCACAAGATTTTATCCTTTTAAAAGTTAGTTAGTTAGTTGTGCTTTCTCCCTGTGGAGCCACTGGATAAACACAGGCAATTCCAGGAGACAATTTATCTAAATTAATCTAAGACATTTTAGACTTTTATCCTGTGATGAAATTATTGTCTACAGTGGTACCTCTGAGAATAAAACAATTTGATATTTCAGTCTTTCAGACTTCCAAATTTAAGTGAGGTGAATCCCTCCTTAGGGCCTAATATGGGGTTTTATTTTCTTTTCCTACATGCTTTCACATTTTATGCCTCAATTTTCTACTCATAATAATTTAAAATGCAAAAAAACATGGATCCATGATAACATGTTTCTTTTTTTACAGGCATAGTTATGATAGTCCGATGTATCTACGCTCTCCTTTCAAGAGTTATTTAGGTCATACCGTAATGTGCAAGGGAACATAAGACCAACAGCATTAGAACTTGCCACTAAAAATATTTACATGAATAAAACATACATTTTGGTATGCACTTCAACACTTGCCTTGCAGGAGCTCGTTTTTTATTTTTATTTACCTTTACACGAACTTTTCAGTGTTATTTCAGTCCTCACACTCAGTAGCTAAGGCAGAAGAGATGGAAGGGGTAACTACTGCTTTTCTTGCTGCTGCCATAATATTTTTGAACAGCTGTGAATGCTTGTGTACCGATCTTACTGTCTGATGGGAGGGTCAGCATCAGCTGTTGCCAGCTCATCTATCTTGCTGCCTTGCTCTTGCAGAACAATAGGGGTTTCATACTATTTTCCTTTTTCCTGACTCTGACTATTATTCACAAAGGTGAAAATAATGGCCCTAATGGCTATCAAGTCCCTCCCTTGCTTCCCCTCCTTGGTGCTCAATGTGACTCTTTCATTCTCTTCACCATGCAGACACAGAAATGTCCCAAAGGCAAGGAACTGTCTGCTCCTAAGCACACTTGATTTTGATTCTCTCCCTTTTCTTCTTCCATCCTTGCCTTAGAGGAGGAAAATTGCAATGAAAAAAAGCAGCAACCAAGTCCAGTGAGTTTCCATTGTCCAGGATCTTGACCCAGGCAATTGCCCTCCCCCACCCTTATTATTCATTTCATTTGGATGATTAAATTAAGCAGAAAAGGTTATTTTGTTGGAAAAGAGCCTGTATTAATTGCATAAAAGCTGTCACTGTTCCGTTTTGGCTTAGTCTCCTCTCTGGCTCCCAGTAGCTAGCTGCCATTCCCCTTTCACTGAATTTCTAGCTTCAGGCACCTCACTAGTCCCCAAGATCTGTATCTTTTTTTTTGCTTTTCAAAAGTGAGCATGACATCGTTGAATCTGGAGCCATTCCTCTGACTATGAAGCCTTCACAGTTGTTTTGATATTGTCAGCTTGATGAACACTGCTTGCTTTCTATTGTTTCCTGTCATGTCTGCCATGGCATGGGAGGTGTCTGTGTCTCAAGGGAGCTTGGAGACAGCCTACCTCACACCGGTCCTTCATGCATGTGAGAGGAGTAATCATCATTCTTCAGGGAAACAGATTTTCTTGTCTTCAAGAAGTGAGAGACCATATGAATTGTTTGGCTGACCACTCTCTCTCCTCAATTTCTTGCGCGACAGTGTTGTTTTGCCGCCATCCATACCTGCTCCATCAGCTCTGTTGAGCAGAAAACTTTTTGCGTATTATTAATTAAATCCTGACCTCTTTGAAACAAATGCATTAGTAAATGTAAAGACATTAACTAAGAAGCTATATTATTTTGAAATACTGAATCTTTTTTAAAGTGCAAAATATCAAAGCAAAAGACTGTAGATAGATACATAGCACTTTCACTCTCTTAGAGCAGAACAGAACTCCTAGGGCAAAAGAACCTGATGTTTCCTTATTAATTAAATCCTGACCTCTTTGAAACAAATGCATTAGTAAATGTAAAGACATTAACTAAGAAGCTATATTATTTTGAAATACTGAATCTTTTTTAAAGTGCAAAATATCAAAGCAAAAGACTGTAGATAGATACATAGCACTTTCACTCTCTTAGAGCAGAACAGAACTCCTAGGGCAAAAGAACCTGATGTTTCCTAGTTTGCCAAAGCTTTTAAAATTACCTTCTGGAGGAGAAAAGTTGACCTGGGTCTTTTTTTCCACTCAAGTGGCAATGATGTCCTTAGAAATTAATAACAAAAATAATTATCCTGTGTTGGATGTTGGCTGCTATTGTCTATCTCATTAGATTATTTGCAATTTAAAACACAGGCTATTTGAGAAGTAGGTAGCACTGAAAAATTATATACTCTCTTCTCCCGGATTTTAGTCCAAGAAGCAGAGCATAAATGCATGGTAGAAACAACAAGAACATGGATAAATATGTAATTGTTCCAGGATACTAGTTTTGGTTGCTTTCTTTATTTGCTAGTTTCAGGGTGAAGGAAAGCTACATTGTTTTGACTACACTGAAAAACATCTTCCTTCATTAGAGCAGAACGAGTTGCTCCTAAGAAGTACAGCTGTATCGAAAACACCACTGGTGCTGAATTTTTCTGCTGCTTTGCAGCATAATCTTTGCTTTGTTCAGCATATAATGTCCCTTTTACAAAACATGTTGACATGTGACATCCTTTCGACACTGAATTTTCAAAGCATTAATATTAATATATACGGGTTCACCAGTGTATGTAGTGGTATGTAGGTATTGCCTTATTACACTAATGAATACAAAGACCATTCCACAGCTTTCTCAAGTGGTTGATCTATTGCCTCTGGCCATGCAGTTGTTTGCAGTGCCAACATACAAACTATAGATGGATCAATCAAACATACTAATATGCAGCATTCCCACATAGAGTTCAAAACATAATAGGTTTTGATGGTGTTGTACATTTGACACCTTATGAACTTGCTTACCATTCCCTTTGTCAAAGAGAAATGTCTGCTTCTTTTCTGCATGGCAATGCCTCTCCACTGCCAGGGGACAGGGCATTTTGAGGTTTGACATGACCTGTGAAGACAGACAGGAGGCAGCAGTCCAGCTGTGCTGTGCAATCCCATCCCTGCAAGGGGATACAGCAAGAGAGCAGAGCCTAGTGGACACACAAACCTGGTTTTGTTTTGGAGGTATTAGTGAACAGAAACAAGGTCTTCAGTTTTTTGAACTACAGCACATCTGTCTTGAGGAAGAAACTGAGCAAATTGAAATAACTGATGTCTCGTCATGTATTTGTGGTTTAATTTGGATGTATTTGGAAAGGAAAAAATTGAAACACTCTCCAGAACTTCTGACAGTGTAAAAAAACTAAGTGATGAAGATGTCTTTTTATCTTGCTCAGAACTTTCAGTCATGAAGATTTAAATATTCTTTTCTCAAATAAAATGACATTGACATCAAATTCCAGTCTATTCAAAATATTTTAATCCAGTTTTCTGATAGCAAGTTAGGGAGAATGAATACAAATTTCAGTTAATTCAAATATGTAATTTTGAAAATATTTTTTGAATCAACACAGTTTGTTTTCTATGCTGAAGACTCAGTTAATCAAGCAAGTAAAAATGTGGTTTGTTGACTCTGATACTATATTTTTCTCTGTTAATAAAATTTATATGAAAAGATTGCTCAGATAAATTCAACATAGCCAAAGACGAACTATTCTTAGTTCTACTAATTTGATTTGGAAATAAAAATATTTGATGTTTGCTTTTGATATTTTAAAATTTAATTTTATCTGACATTGATAGTCTGAATAAATAAAACTGGCTGCTCAAAGGAGCTTGCTTGCACCTTCCAATGGTTTGAAAATTTTGTTTGGTTTGGGTTTACCAGCTTTCATAGTTTTTAAATCTATGAATTTGAGTTATAGTGCAATGTCAGATTTCATTTATTAAGGACATGACAGAGATTAATAAAATGCTGGACAAGCTACAAGTGATAAGAATTTCGAAGGCTTCACTGTAAAATTGAATGAAGTGGTGATAGAAATTGAAGACATGGAGATAACAATTGATGGACAGAGTCTATTCCAACTGAGAATACCAAAGAAGACTGTAGAACGTTGTGAAATTGAATTGATCACCTGGAAAATAAGGTTAGTGTAAGAAATATCAGGTGTGAGGGCTGGAGAAGCTGAGCTAATCTTTTCTGAGAGGATTATGAGGGCCAGAACAGGGATACCTTTCAGCTTTTTTAATGTGTGGCATACATGGCCTCTCATAGCTCTAGTGTCATCCATTAGACAACACACAAATTCGATGTTTGCACAGTGTGCCTCTTTCTGCCTCCAGCAGACAAACTAAACATTAAAATGCATCTAGGAAGCTGAAATTAGAAACAGCATCATTTTAAACAATTCAAAACAATGAAAGTATAAATGAAGTAAGGCTTATTGACCGAACCAGAATTCAGGCAACAGAGCCCTAATGGAGCATTTAATACTATTTCATCAGGAAAAGCCCATACCCAACTCTGAGAAAGCCAGAATTACAGTAAATCCCTACCTTACATTTTGCTATGCTGTGTCAAAGTTTAGCTTCTTAAGGTTAACATGCCAAGGCCTTAGGTTCTGGTATTTCTCCTGCCTCCAAGAACACAGAACATACAGATTAGAAGATGAACTGTATGGGCTGTGAAAAATGGCTTTGGTTCAGCTGCTGAAGGGTTTATTTTCAATAATGTAGATTGTCATTGCCTTTCCTCTTAATTCTTAACTGCTATTGCCATCGAGCTCATTTAGCTGAATTTATATGATGTGATAAGTTAGTATTACATTTATTATCATAATTATCATGTCTGATTAATCTTGCTTATTCTGGAAAGTCATGCAAGTTTCTTACTGGAGGGCATTCTTTCAAGTTTTAATATTCATGTATGAGGCAGCTGACCTGAAGATTGAAAATAATTAATCTGGACTAAAGGTGTCTGTGGCAAATTAAAGACAGGTATGCAGGGATGGTTTCAATATCCAGTGTTGACTGAAGCAGGATGAAGATAGATGTAGTGTAAAGTCAGAGGGCACAGTGATTGCTAGAGCTGCACCCATCAATCCAACACCACCCAATGAGGTTTTAAGCACTTTACTTTCAAATTTGTCTGAGCTGACATAACACTTTTTTTAGGTCTATTCCTAAGACCACTTAGGCAGCCCTTCAGATGCCATTTGTTCTGGCCATGCATGGGATCTTCAGACAAAAACCTGCTGAAAAGAGCTCAGTGCAGGATTTGACTGTATTGAGTTATTCACTAAAATACAGGAATACAGGCAATGGAATTTCCACTAGGTGACCACAATGATTTCCTCTGGCCATCTGAACCTAATCTATGTCTGAAAATGATTGTTAATCTGTCAACATTATCTAATGTTGATATTTCTATTTTCTTATTTTTTTGCCATTTGGTGCTTCTTTGCATAAATTAACAGCAAAAGGGATTTTTCCTCTTCTGTCTGTATTATTATGTAAGCAGTGGGGAATTCCTAACTGTGCAGGCTAATTTTAATTTTATTTTAACTGACAGGAGGGGAACAACAAAAAAAGTAGTCTACATTCTACAAAGCACTGGAGAATTTTTCAGTGGAAGTAGCATTGTTTGTAATATTGGACTGTTTATTAAAGCTGATTTTTGCATTTCATTTCAGTAACCTTATCCATGTGAGCAACATTAGCTTTTGAACTCTTGGTAGGCTTGCTCTAAGCCTATATGTAGACTCTCCTGGTTGAAATTTACTCAGAAAAATCCAAACAGCCACAAATTTGACCAAATTTGAACTGGGACAGAATTGCTCTGTAGCTGTGTGTTTGTGGCCTCCTTATGAGTGCATTGCTCACAAGGAAGCGTACCTTGACTAGCAGAGGGGAGAAAAATCATAAATAGCAAACCGAAGTGAATCAAAACCACAGGCTAACTATGAAGAGGTTTGGGCATGTTTTCTTCTCCTAAAATCATAGGAGGTTCTTTCTCCTAAAATCATGAAATACTGGGATTTTCAAAATTCTGCAGGGCCAATTTGTAGACAGTGGAAATATGAATACCAGTTCAGACAGTCATCCCCTGCTCTCCTGCCTGAACTTCTAAACCTTTGGTGATTAAGCTATTACTAGCTTAAACTAGTCAGTAAATCAGTCCTGAAGGCTGGTAGAAGTCACCATTTCAAGGGAAGAAGGAACATTATGAAAAGAAAATTAATACATCAAACTCACTGTACGTCAAATATATATTCTTAATATTCACTATTGCACATATTTCCTTGAAGGCCAAAGAAAAAGAGCTAATAAAAGTAGCACTAAGTTGCAGAACAAAATTATAATGCACTAGATTACTTCATAACAGTCCATTTACCTTCAGATTTTATAGTAAGATGGCAGTATTTTAGCAGAATGCTTTTAACTGAATGCTGTAATTCTGTGCTGTGAACTGCAAAATATTTCTTTTAAATATTTATTGCTCCATTGGAAAAAAAAGGTTGGTAAGTGTACTTTAGAAATTGTCAGTTCAAATAATCAGCTTTGCTTCTTATCCAAGGAATGCACTTTTTCAAAAGTGAAAAGATCTTCTGTGTAGCTGCCAGAATGCTGAACATAATGCTTGTGTGGGGTGGAAGCCTGCTCTGTCAGGTCCTAACCCCTTAATTTGTTGTGATTTGCCACTGTGAGGGATTTGCCACAGCATTTTCTGAATGAGAAAGCAGACACGATTATTGGGTCATGTTCTACCCCTTGTTATATTTGCATCAGCACTTTGCTCAACTGAGGGGAAGACAGTATTAGGTCCATGATATGCCTTGCAATGTGCCAGGGGTTATGCCAAATCCTTCATTCAAACTCAGTTTTTAATGCAAGAGCCTTTGGCAATAATGTCGACTTTCAGAAAATTCAGATCTCTAGCAGTGACTCTAGTAAGACTCCAGGGTTTGTGGTCTCTCCTGTGGCACTGGGAATGGCCCTGACTCCTGCCTTTAAGGGACATCATGGGCTATGAGGGGACCCCATGTACAGGAGGAGATGTCCAGGAGGTTGCTGCTGTTGTGTATGTCTGCTGGTTTTGGCTGGCATAGAGTTAATTTTATTCAGAGTGGCTAGTATGGAGCAGTGTTTTGGATTTGTGCTGAACACAGGGTTGATAACATAGAGATGTTTTTGCTATTGCTGAGCAGAGCTTACACTGAGCCAAGGACTTTGCTATTTTTCATACTGCCACGCTGGCAAAAGGGCTGGGGGGTGCATGGGAGACTGGGAGGAAACACAGCCAGGACATCTGATCCAAACTGACCAAAGGGATATTCCACACTACATGATACCATGCCCACTATATAAAGCTGGGGGTAGGAATAATGAGGAGGGGGACATTCAGAGGGATAGCATTTGTCTTCCCAAGTCACTGTTACACATGATAGGGTCTTGATTTCTTGAAGGTGGTTGAACACTTGTCTGTTCATGAGTAGGGAAAGCTTTGTTTTGCTTTGCTTGTGTGCACAGCATTTGCTTTACCTATTAAACTGTCTTTGCTCATACACTGGACTTGTAGACTGAGAAGGAGTGTGGTTAGACCTTGGTATGCTCTGAAAAACACCACTGATGTAATGGCCCTCTGATAAGACAGTGCAGGCTACTGCCTCTGAGACTGTTCTAACTCATCACCAGTTACGCCAGACTGATCTATCAGTGCCTTTCTTGTGCCAGTGATCCCAAATACAGTATCCAATCATCCTTACTAAACCAGAAGTTGTTCTTCTGTTTGGGATGTAATACACCAGTAAGGCAAATAAATTACAAACATTAGCTATGCATGAGGTTTTCACAGTTATTTAGTGCATTTTTTTACAGCATAATATTTGTGATATCCCTCTTTTAATCTTTATGGGTTAGGAGCTATAACAACCTATAGTTAAAGAGCATAAAGCAAATAACCTATAGCTAAAAACATTGTCGAGGTCATTCCTTATGAAATAATAGCAATAAACATCTCTGTGAGTAAATGATAAAGTTTCTTCTGTATGTAATGGGTGCTTGGTTTGATAAGCAGCAAATGAATCTAATTAAACATAAAAGAAATACATGTTTTACCCGGGAACTGTGTTGCTCAAAAAATGAGAAATTTATGCAGACTATAAGCACAGTAGCTAAGGGAAAAGATAGAAACAAAACGATTAATAAGTGGAATTGAGTTTTTAAAATCCAGTAGCAATGCATAAACCAGTCTAAAGGTTTACTGAGTTCATATGTTGCCTTTGCCTTCCTTTCTTCCTTCCTTTCAGTTGCATGTTATTTTGAAAAATTTTCATAAATAATGAATGAGAAATTCTTGTGCTGAAGGATTTCAAATCTACTTTTAGGTGTAAAACAGAAACATACAACCTGCAGATAAAATCACCTGAGTGAATTTTCCCTTGCTTTAAGCACTGGCACAATGGACACAGACTACAGAATATCTAACATTAGCTAAATTGTGTGGAGAAAGGAGGTTATTTGCAGAGACTCATCTAGACCTTAGCGGAGGTGGGTGATTATAGGATATATTGAGTTCTTTCCGTGGACTCTATGAGAAGACTGAAGTTCTAATGTGTATGCTTTGCTTAAGCATTTGACATAAGTTATGCCAGGTACCTTGGTCTAGTTTCATTTTGGTCTGTGTGCACATCTATTTCCTCAGTAGTCATAGCCTGATCCTTTAAATGGTGTTTATTCGTGGAGTACAATGTATGTAGAATCATTCTCTGCATACACAGAAGTGGCTTGATTATACCAGAAATTCAGAATTATGGATACAAAGAAGAGGTATTCACGGGACAAAGTGATTGGAGAGAAGATGGAATTGATACCATAATGTTCTGCTTTAAATTTTTCCCCCACTAGCAGCAAATAAAATCTGTGGTGTATCTGTGCAAGCTTGGCAAATAAATGTTTATGATACTAAGGCTTCATCTTCTTGAAAATTTCTTCACTTCTTTTTTCATGAGGACACTTTTCTGAATGGAGAAATCCACCTGCTCAGTCTTCCTGTCAATCAGTTAGCAATACCGAGTCCTCCACAGCAAGGTACAATAAACTTTTACTGGACCATTACATAATGTTGTGCCCATGGAATAACTTTTCTCCCAACTCAATGACATACTGTTTTATGTTTTAATGCTGTTCTAAGCTTTGGGTTTTGTCGTTGATGTTCCTTAATGCAGTTTTCCTATCAGAGGAGGGCTTCAAGCTGAAAAAAACATGAGAACATGTCAGGGTTTTTAACTTTATATCTTCTTTTGAGGACTAGTAGACTGTCAGATGTGAAATAGAATGATTCTCTCCTGTAAGACTGCTAAGGCTTTCTCAAAAATTTAAGAGATGAACCTTTCTGCATGCAAATCTCAAATCAGGATGATTCATAGATGAAAATAACAACTGTGACTGTTGATGTTCCAATAACAGGTAGTCTGGTACACTTCAGTATATCTAATGTCCAGAAAGGTGCTATACATCAAAAGTAGCTTCCATTTTTAATTTATTTATTTGCTTGTTTGTATTTTTAATGCAAATGCACACACTTTTCAATCTTAGTCTGTGTATTTACAGATTGCTCTTGCCTTTAATCTCAACACCTCAGAAAAACATTTCTCTTATTTCTATGTGTATATGAGGTAGAATGCAGGTATGGAGGTAGGGTTAAAAAGATGTGTGTTTGTCGATTTTATCCATTTTAGACATATATTTTTGTTTGGAATAAATAATTTTGTCATTATAGGCATTACTGTTGATGAAGTTATTTACTTCACCTGGAGCTAGTGCTCTCTTGGTGTCAGGGTATTTTTTGTTGGGGGTTTTTTGTTTGGTTGGTTTAGTTTTCTCTTTTTTCCAGTGAGCTGTTGGCTATGTGAATTAAAATTTAGTCCATTTTTTCCACAGGGATCTCTGCAGAAACTAGCAGGTGGAGAAAAGTTCAGTGTACTTCTGTCACCAAAGACCAGGTATCAACTTGGGTCGCCGGTACTGTGGGGAAAAAATGTTGCAGGATGGATATACAACAGAGATAAAACATACAGAATTTTACTCCTCAAATAGGCCTAAGAACAATCTTTTTTGTTGCTTGAACTACAATCATGAAAGAAGAATAACAGTGAAAGCTCTGAAGAAAGCTGGATGGAAGAAAAAAAAGAAAAAAATTTGTGACGATGTGAACAGGATGGATCCCGGGGGTATGTAAATAGTTAAATCAGACTGAGACATTTCTCACTAACCTTAAACTTTAGCCAGCTTTGCTTAAAGTAGCTTTCCTGATGGTGAATTTCCATATCACTGGAGCTTGCTTTAGTTTCAATGCATAATAAAGGCCTCCTTTTTCATATTGGATCATATTTCTGGCAATGTTGTAAGTTGCATAATACTTAATACAAATAATAGAAATAATTTTCTCATGAAAAACATTACCCCAGGGAGTATAGATTGCTGCAGTTAGATTTATCTGTAAAATCTTTCCTCCCTGCAAACTAAGAACTTTTCAGCTTCCTACAAAAATCTGAAATTTACCATTCTGCAAGGAAAATTTTGATTGAGAAGGCAGTTATAAACCATAGACATTGTATTAAAACGACAGAAAAAGCTTTCTGAACAGTAAGGTTGTTATGTTCTGGGTCTGTTGCTAGTTCTTTGAACCTCTAGGAAATAAGATCCAGTTTTAGCAGGACTACAGCATCACACAATAGGGAAAGTCCTAAGGAAATCAGGGCTCTAGGCTGTCACACAGAATGACAGTTGTGGAGGAGAGTCAGCTGCTTCAAACAAGCAGCATCAGTAGGGAAGAATCTGCAGCAAAAACGAACATGACTTTTAGCTCCATTAGCTACTGAGGGGAGAAAAAAATCAAATACAGTCTATAGGAAAGCTCTAATTTCCAGCCTAGCAAATCAGTAACTGAGCATTGCAATTAAGGAAGAACATTTCCTTGACAAGAATTGGCTATGAATTTTAAAAGATGTTTTTAAAAAATTAAAAATAAGGAGGCAGTTGTGGCTAGCAACAGTTGTCTTCTTTCAGCTGCAGCCATAGGTTTACTTTCTACTTGGTATTCATACTCAGCTCACTGCTTTGCTGTGCTGCAGTAGTTCTTTCCTCACTAGCTGAAGAAATCTGTGCAATAAGAGGAATTCTGAGTGATGTGATCTTCCCCAAAGAGTTCACAAATCCTTTAAATTTGTATGAATCTTCTTTCACATTTTTCATAGGATAAGATAAAATGACGGACTGAAACAAAGTTGGATGGGAAATGACCTTGCAATACCTACTCCAGTTGCTGAAGAACATCCAAAGTGCACAGAAACTGAAGTATCTTCAGAGTAATCTTCAATTTAGCTCTGTTTCATTGCTAAAGTAGTCTGATCCACTGCTCGTTTTCCAACTTCAGATCCTAAATTGAGAGTAACTTCATGGAAATTAATTGATTCCACTAGAAATTTTCCATGAGGAAAGAAAGAGCAAAATGTGCCCCTGTATATTTTGTGAATCAGGCTGCCAGATACGGCAATGAATTGTAAATGCAAAACTGTCATTTATGAGAATCAACATAGCAAAATAACAAATCAGATATTTTTTCTCTCAGCCATAGTTGTTCTATTCTGGTTTCGGGATTAATTATTTTTTGAGTATTTTCTTTGTTTGCCAGACACTAAGCAAATACTAAATTCCACAACCTTGAGTTCAACATTTTTGATGTTATACCTTTCCATTTCCCTCCTATTCTCTGACTGTTGAGTTTATTGGTGACAGTGTTGCTGAGCAAAGAAGAAACATGTAATACACCTTACATAAATGTGTAGCTTGGTGGAAAGATGGAAACTTAAACATGATTGAGATTAGGAAATTTTATATTTCATAGGTGGAAACA
Source organism: Acanthisitta chloris (assembly GCF_000695815.1). Taxonomy (NCBI): domain Eukaryota; kingdom Metazoa; phylum Chordata; class Aves; order Passeriformes; family Acanthisittidae; genus Acanthisitta; species Acanthisitta chloris. The sequence goes on from NW_008683172.1 coordinate 40,358, forward strand.
GGTTGGAAATCATTTGGATGCCAACACATTTTTATTTTATTAGCTTTTCCTCTGTGTGATATACTTAAAATGAAAACCATTTCTGAGGATGATATTATAATGTTCCCAGCTGCATCTATAGCTCATATAAAGCAGTTATTGAAAAATCTTGCCTGGATATTGATTATTGCCATTGTTTTAGAAGCTATGTCATTGTGCAGTCATGGAGTCAAATGTTTCAATATATACATGTAAAGGTGCTGTGGTTAACAGTGAGAAAGACAGCTTTTGCAATTTAATCAAGCCCCTTGCTGCAGGAAAGTTTCTTGAAGTTTTCTCACAGAAAGCAACAGAACGTATAAAGTATTTCATCTTATAATCCTGGGAGCCATATGAGAAAGTCTATATATGTATATGCATATACATACACAATGTATGTATGTAGAAAGATTTTTATATAATACATAAAGTTAGACATAGGCCCATATACTTATATATGGATATACATTGCATATCCAGATATCCATATACAAGATTCTCTAAAAAATTATTTCTATTTCCACCAATGACAAAAATACTTGTAGAAAAGCAGCATCCACCAAGCCCTAGCAGTAACAGATGCACCACCATACTTGGAGCAGCATCGACGAAGCCCTAGCAGTAACAGATGCACCACCTGTTTATTGAGCTTTTTTCCCTCACTTGAATCTTATTTTGTACACAGGCTCAGGCTGTACATCCTTTCTGGCATGAATTTTCATGCCAAGTAATTAACATGGTCTAGCTAGACATAAGTCAAATTCATAGTCTGAGGGCCAGATTCTGCTTATCCCTTGAGCAGCATCGACGAAGCCCTAGCAGTAACAGATGCACCACCTGTTTATTGAGCTTTTTTCCCTCACTTGAATCTTATTTTGTACACAGGCTCAGGCTGTACATCCTTTCTGGCATGAATTTTCATGCCAAGTAATTAACATGGTCTAGCTAGACATAAGTCAAATTCATAGTCTGAGGGCCAGATTCTGCTTATCCCTTCCACATCTTGTCAGGAAGCATCCTTATGCTCGCTGGAAACTAGGCAGTGCTCAGAAATGAAGGAGAGATGCTTTTGCTGTCAGTTCCTGGGCAGAACAAGAAGAGGATTCAGCAAGGACAGAAGGTAGGACTCCCTTCCCACAGGCACGAGGGCAGCAGCAGGAGCAGATGCAGCTAGGCTGGGAGCAGACTGGGGTGGGGGCTGCTGAGCAGTAGTCCTTGGCTGTGTGGGATGGGACAGCGCAGGGAGCAGACATTAACCTCAGCAGGGTATGGGGAGGAAGGTTATCCTTCCAAACAAATGCTGGAGAATTAAAGTGCACCTTACAGTGTCCTTGGGGTGCTCACGTGCAGGGATGTAGAGGAATGCAAGCAGAGCCCATGCCAGTGCTCACCACTGTATCCTGGCACCTGTGTCTTGTGTGATGTATATGATATGAGAAGATGTGACCCATCACCAGGTAAAGATGAGCAGAACAAAGCAGACACAGTGCTTCCCTACTGATGAAATGCTCCTTTGCAAGTGTGTGTTATTTTTCTTCAAAGTTCTTTTAGCTTTTTCACACTGTTTTTATACTTTTGGATATTTTACTTAAGTAACTGAAACAGATTTGGCATTTTTCATGAAAATGTATTTTCATGATTCAAAACTTTTCTTTAGCAAGATGAAATAAATTTTAGTGAGTTTCCTAGGATTCATTTCTTTACATAGACAGGAATTTTTTTGCCAACAAAAATAATTTCATTTTGCCAGTGACTCTGAAAGGCTGCTACTGAGACAGCATAATGTGAATATTAAACATTCACCAAGTAAAGATTTAAAGGCCCACATTTAAAACACATAAAAGTTACAATCTGATAATTAAAATTTGCAGGGAGTGTGTGTAGGGGGTTGTTACCCCGCTGCAGTTAGTTTTTCCCTCCTTGCCTGCCTTAATTTCACAAATAAATTATCTTTTTAGACATTTTAGCCCAACAAAATAGCTCAACAAGGTTATAAGTGCAGTGTCTCCCGAAGGCAGACATCCAGAAAGAAATGGACAGAGGAAGCTTCTCAAAATGTGTTCTGGTCTCAGGCCATCCAGTCAACCACGACAGAGCACTATTGAAAATATTTATTGGTAACATACTTATTCAACAATGAAAAACTTCACATGGCAACAAGCCAGCAACAGATCAAAGGTATGCAACAGCAGTGATACAATATGCATTTTGGAAAGGGAGCTAGAAGTCTCACTGCTAACTTGAATTTCCTTTGTGTGGAATGAACTAATTATTTTAGAGTTCAACAATAGCATTTCTAGCCTGTAAAGAAATGAGAATATTTTTCATAATATACTTATGCTTCTTTTGTAGCCAGTACCTACTTAGCCTTTTGAAATGTCCATTTGTGCATAGAAAATATTTGGTTTTAGATTAAGTTAACCTTTATGAGATAGGATTTTGGAATTCAGTAGGATAGAATCATCAGAATTCCACAGGTAACAATTTTTAAAGCCGTATTCAAAGTAAAATACAAATATCTTCTGCATTAATTACCTTTTTAAAAAATCTTAAAATAAATTTTTAGTTTCTAAAAGATTCCTATATCAAATAAATAAAATATTATTATGTTCTAGAAAGCTTTTGTAGAGAGAATTTCATCAATAGCTTTCCAGAGCTGATGAAAGGCATAAGGATGTGCTAGGAAAAAGATTTCTTATTAAACACCATAATTTCTAAGAACAGTACTACTCCCTTACAGAAGGCTTTGGTTCAGAAGTCTATTCTAATCCAACTGTGGTATAGTTTGGTTGAATGTGATTTTGACCATAGAGCAATAAAAGGGTATTACAAGAGAGCTTTTTTATATTAAAACTAATTTAGGACTTTTTATTTAATAATTTTATGACTAACATAAGGGCAAGGTTTGCAGAAATCTCAAGGTTACTTTTAATTGTAGATTTGCTCTTTTGCATATGCAATCATTTTTTACTGTAAAAAAAGGGGAATGTGTATTTCCTTGGTGATGTTCTTATTTTGTCAATCCTTGACACAAAGTGTATTGTCCAGCCCCAGCATGACCTTTGCCAGGAGTCATCAGTCTCATGCCAGTAGCCAAATAATATTTAGTTCACTTAGAATATAAAATAGAGATTGTTTTACATCACCCCATTTAGGAAGAGCTTATTAAAAGACCTTTTATGACAGATAATAGCTGGCCTAAGTAGACAGCTGGGAGAAGATGAGGAGCTGGTTTCAGAGGAGCAAGGATTAAGTCAGTACTTTGAAAACCAACTTTGCAGCATGATTGCTTTAAAGTCTGCATTGCACATGTTAGAATTATTTAATATTTCAAAACTCCAATCTGCTGGTGTGCTACTTTCCTTCCCTTTCCCCATGCAATTCCTTAATTCTCTGTTCTCATAGTAAGTGGATGCCTCTTACAAAGATGAAATGGTAACATCATGTACAAGTTTCTTGGGTGATTTGGACGGCAATGTGACATCAGCAAAGTGGCTCAACAAGCCCCAGAAAAAGCAATATAGAGAAATTCAACCTCTTTTCCATAAAACTGCATTGTAGCTCTTATTAACTTCAAGAATTTGCATGTCATATTGCCCTGAAGGACCAATCCTAAGCATCCTACACTGCAGTGATGGCTTCTATAAAAAACCCCAACACTTACAAAGTGTAAAATACCAGTATGCAGCAGTGAATTTAAATGAGGATGCAGCAATTGGAAAGAAGGTAATATTTCAGGATTTTCTGTGTGATGAGACTGGATAGCATTCATTCAGTATGTGCTGCTACTCCTTAGCACCAAATCTTACAAATTTTGTTTCTCATAGCCAGCAGATGCTAAAAGGTTATGGTCATATTTCTACAGCTGAAATATTGTGTGTTAGGTACTTTTCAGCGTGATTCAATTTCAGCTTCAGGCTTCTTAGATTCAGGAGTGACAAAGCACATATCAATTTCAAAACATATATAATCCATCTACCCTGTTTTCTTCTGAAGAATTATGTTCCAATGGCAAGCATCTCATATGAGTGCACCAGGAGTGAAACTGCAATAAACAGCACAGACATAAGCACCTACAACTCCTTAACATATGCTATTCACTTTTTTTTCACTCTGTTAATAATTTAAATCAAAATTAGGCATTCTCCCTTTTTGGTGTCATCCACAGATGAATCTTGTATCTGAAACCTGTAAATTGAATGATAAGATAGAAGACAATATCATGCTTTTCTCCTACTCATACATTATTATAAACATTTAAAGAGATGTCCACAAATATTTGGAATTTTGAGTAGACACTGACAGAGGAATAATAACCTTTTGCTATCCCTGCCCTTAAAAAAAAAAGAAACAAGACAAAATTTAGTCTAACTGAAAACCTCTGGTAAAGCATAACTTACTCACGTTTAAATGTGGGGGTTTGTGCCTGACAGGACCATGCATTGAACAATACTGCACATACTCTGCCTTCTCATAGTGCTTATGTACTTCTTAAGACAAGCTTAATCCATTTCACAAAAGCAAGGACTGAGGTAGTTTCTAATGATTTATCCTTCTTTCAGTTGATTGCTGCTGTGATGTCCTGTACCACATATTCTTTCTAGCTAGGGGATGTTCCACAAACGAAAGCTAAACTCTATGACTTTCAGTCACTACCAAGTCAAGCAGTAAAGCTCTGTGCAATAGATCTGAAAGAATCAGTCATCATAATTATTGATAAAAAGACATTTGTGTTTTATTACTTTTTAAAGGGGATAATTAAAAATAAACCTTTTCAACAGCAATAAGGTGGCACACTCAAGAGAATTTGTTCACGCATCTTTCGTTTCACTTCTGAGGAAACGTAGAGGCAATGTAGACAATAAAAGGGAGGAACTGGTTAAAAAGAAACCGCAATCTTTTGTTTCACTTCTGAGGAAATGTAGAGGCAATGTAGACAATAAGAGGGAGGAACTGGTTAAAAAGAAACCGCAATATTTTAGTTAGGACATTAAAAACACTGCCCTAAAGAACCAGAATCTGTTTGTGTCTGTCCCTCAGAACACACTGAAAGACACTGGACTCCTTTGAAATGTGATTACTTAATTAAAAGGCAGCACCATAATTCAGCATCACAAAAGGGTGGGATCATGGCTATAGTGCATTCCCATATTGCTGATCATCTACTGGGCACAATTGTAAAGAAATTCCCTAAGGTAGACATAGTATTTCTTGTCAAATACTTTTATTTCGTTGTAAAGAAAATTCCCTAAGGTAGACACAGTATTTCTTGTCAAATACTTTTATTTCTGCTGACATGACTACATATTCCTTCTATGACACATAAACTACAGTAGGTATAAGTCAATGAAGCATCCGTAGGAGGTGAGTCATGGGGTCTAGACCAGATGAATTGCCTCAAGAGATGCTACTTTACTGGCAACAGTGAAAGTTTAGAAAAACATTTTTGGCAGAGTCTAGAAGTCAGTTTGCAGATGAAGTATTTAAAAGCATGTGTCTAGTTGCTTGGCGAAATTAATGAAGTTTCGGTTAACAGAGTCACACAGAATCACAGAATAGGTAAGGCTGGAAGGGACTACAGTGGGTCATCTGGTCCAGCCTCCCTGCTCAAGCAGGATCATCCTAGAGCACATGGCACAGGACTGGGTCCAGACAGGTCTTGAACATCTCCAGTGAGGGAGAATCCATGACCTCTCTGGGCAATCTGTTCCAGTGTGCAGTCACCTGCGCAGTAAAGAAGTTCTTACTCATATTCAGATGGAACTTCCTGTGCACCAGTTTCTGCCCATTGCCTATTGGCACCACTGAGAACAGCCTGGCTCCATCCTCTTGACACCCTGCCTTCAGATACTTACATACGTTAATGAGGTACCCTCTCAGTTGTCTCATCTCAAGACTGGATAGGTCCAGATAGCTCCCTCAGACTCTCCTCATAAGAGAGATGCTCCAGGCCCTATAATCACCTTCATAGCCCTCTGCTGGACCCACCAGGGCCAGGTAAAAAGTCCTGAGTTATACCTGTCAGATTTGGGTATGCTATAATCTTTAATGCTGTAGGGTACTTCAATCAACCGAACAATATCTCAAAATCCTGCTCTTATTGGCTATTTCTTACAATGCTTTCCATGAAATATCTACTAAACTGTATCAAATTCTGGACTTTTAGCTATAAATTTATTATCACGTAGAATAGTTTGGAAAAAGTCAGCCTTTCATTTCCTTTATCAAGATACATTGTCACCAAAAACATTAACTTTTCTGTCTAAAATAGAATAATAAACTGGTCTAACAAGAATGGTAGATTTATAAAATGCCATAAGAAATCATATAAACAAAGAAGAAAGAAATATTATTGTGGGGCACCATTTCATCCGTGCCTTAGGGTGAAATAGTTGTCGAAGAGCATAATAGACTAAAGCAAATGATCTGATGGTTTCATTACATAATTATATATTTAATACAATAAAAATCCCTGAAAATATGTTATTTTAAATAAATGAAATGGAAGAATATAAATTATCCTCCATACATAAAATGATTTAGAGATTTTAAATATTTTTAAGGTATCCCTATTATTGCTACACAATATAGGCCTTTTTGCATGGAACAAAGTAATAATTTCCTTGAGATATGTAAGACAAACAGGCTTAATTGTGATGGAAGGAAGCTGCCTCTATTGCACAAATGTATGTGAGTTGTACAGCTTTCTACCCTTTTGATGCTAGCTCAGATTGTGACCAAACATCTGGTCTTCTAATTCCCCTATTTATGGAGAAGTCCTGCTAAAGCCAGGAGGAATTCTCTTCACAGAAGTTACTCAGTCTGGGATCTCAAATCTTGTTTTATTGACAATTAAGAGTATTATGGCTGTAAAGAGAATTCTCAGTCAACAATTAACTCTATTTTCCTATTTATTCACCTGAATAAATCCAGAGGCCCCAGAGGAAAGTCCCAATGCTTTAGGCACTTGTGTATTGAGAAAAAGACATAGTTTCTAGACTGTATGGCAAGAGACAAAGGGTGAGAAGACAAATACATGATGAAGTGTTTTATTTCAGAGAATTCCATTGTACAGTAATGTAGTTGAGAAGTTTAGTAGTTTATTGGTTGCATGGCCATATCCAAAGAGTTACAGTCATTAGCTCAGTGTCTGGGTGGAAAACAGTAAAAAGTGCTGTCCCTCAAGGGTCTGTACTGTCCCCAATACTACTTATGGGTTTGATCAATGACATAAATAGGGGGATTAAGTGCACCCGCAACAGATATGCAGATTACACCAAGCTGAGTGTTGTGGTTGACATGCTGGAGGGAAGGGATATGTTCCTCAGGGACCTTGACAGGCTTTAGAGGTGAGACTGTGCAAACCTTGTGAAGTTCAAAGCCAAGTGCAAGGTGCTGCACATGGGTCAAGGTCATCTCCAATATCAATACAGAGCTGGGGTTGAATGGATTGAGAACAGCACTGAAGAGAAGGACTTGGGGATACTGGTGAATGAAAAACTGGACATGACTCAGCAATGTGTGTTTGCAGCCTGAAACACCAATTGTATCCTGGGCTGCATCAAAAGAGAGATGATCAGCAGGTAGAGGGAGGTGATTCTGCCTCTCTGCTCTAGTGAGACCCCACATGAAGTACTGTGTCCAGCTCTGGGGACCTCAGCACAGGAAATTCATGGACCTGCTGGAGCAGATCCAGGGGAAGGTCACAAAAATGATCAGAGGGTTGGAAGACCTCCCCTATGAGGAAGGGCTGAGAGAGCTGGGGTTGTTCAGTCTGGAGACGCCTTCAAGAAGACCTTACTGTGACCTCTCAGTTCTTAAAGGGAGCTTAGAGAAAAAGACTTTTTACTAAGGCCTGTGGTGACAGAACAAGGGGCA
>NW_008683172.1:48305-69873 GCF_000695815.1 Acanthisitta chloris
ATTTTTTACAATGAGGGCTATGAGACACTGGAACAGATTCCTCAGAGTGTAGTAGTGTGTTGCAGAGTGGATACTCCCTCCCTGGTAGCATTCAAGGCCAGGTTGGATGCAGCTTTGAGCAGCCTTCTGTAGTGGCAGGTGTCCTGCCCAATGGCAGGGGGATTGGAACTAGGTGATCTTTAAATGTGCCTTCCAACCCAAACCAATCTATGACTCTATAGGGAAAAGTCACAAATTTTCTGACTTGCCATCCTGCCTGAAAACTTACTGACCACCTCATTAGAGAGACCAAAACTGGAGTGAGCCAACTTCTTGTAAACCTTTGAATTCTTACAAGTCAGGAAACTGAGTCTGTCTTTTCTGTGAAGCAGAAATGTTGTGTCCAGATGTAGAAAGCAAAACACTGTGATAGTGGGAGGCAGCGGCAAAACTAAGACAAATAGATTATATTAACCATTCAGATGCAACTTAGAGGTGTCTTTACAATTTTCAGTGATACATAAGCTTATTCCCCCACCCTCACTTTTTTTTTGGTGAGACTTCATTTTAAAATGCAATTCCCATACTAATTTCATCATTTAACCTCTGTTTAGCCTGAATGGCTCCACCAACAGTCAGCATTGGACAAAAAAAGAAAATATTTGAAATCAGTGACAGAAACTCTCATGTGTGGATGAGTCATCATTTTCCCCTTGGAATACGATTCCATTTATACAAAGGCAAGAAAACTGTTGTGAGTATAATTAAAAAAAATTAAAATTAGAAAATGTATGGCTCCAAGCCAGTAACTGATTCCGACTGGTGGTTTCTTGCAGAGGAATTAATCCCACCTACCATTCAATATCTATAGTGTTGATGTCTGCTTTTGAGCTGCCATCAAGGCTCCACTGGTAGTCAATGAAAAGAAGTCAGCACTTTTAGAGTATGATTCATCCCCCATATTTTAGGATAAGATGCAATGCTCCCTAAGTTTGAACACATAAATCTTAATACATTACTTAAGAGGGCTAAGAGATTTATTGGAAATTATACACTGAAAGTAAAAACTGCCAACAGTTCAGAGGCTATTGGAATAATGTAGTCAAGGGTGCTGAAAGGGATGCTGAAAACTGGTAAGAGGTTTTTAAAAGCCACTATAAGCATTAAAAGCGCAGAGAAACCACTCTATGGTGAGAGTCTAGAGAGCCTCTATCTATCCTGTTTTCCAGGAGAAAGCTAAAAATTTTTCTTGTTGGCAAAAGAGAAATAAAGAAAATTGCAAGAACTGCTCATCAGACAGGCTACTATATAAAAAATAAGATGCTCAGTCTAGAGCTGAAATCAATTCAACTCAAGTCCAGCCTAGATTTTAAGACAGTTTAATTTTGAGGGCAATTTAAAAAATGGCTAGAACAACTAAGAGTATGAAATATGTCTTTTTAATACCTATCTGTATTTTGACTCTACAAAGACCTAAAATTCAAATTTCTTAGTGAAGAATATTTGAAGAAGTTGTAATGTTTTTATTTCACTTTGTTATAGTAAATATAAAATCAGAATTTCTACTGATACCATTTCAAAAGATGAAAACTTAAAATGTGTCTGGCTGAAGCTCTTCTCTTACCTGAAGCAAAACCACACCCATGGTGTTTTGTGAAGCAGTTTGGTTTCATCAGAGAGCACTTTGTTTGGTGGAATGTTTCTGTCAACATGTTTTGCAAATCAGGTTTAGTAATTGACCACAGGCACAGCTTACTAATGATACAATTGATTCTTCTTCACTTATATTCTTTAAATCTGTTTTGGATGTGTTTCTGAAATATCCATCATAGTGTAATCAAAAGTTATGGGTTTGGTGCAGGCAAAACTGCAGGATCTGAGTTATTCAAAAGGTCAGACTAGATAATCATAGCTGTTGTCTGTGACCTCATAGGCTATTCATCTTATGCATTAGGCCTTCTGCATTTGATTTTAAACATGCTTGGCTCCCCCGGACAGCATTGGAGATTATTAAATATATGGCCAGAATTTAAAATTCCACTCTCTATGCTATTACTACTGCTGATCTTTTCAGGCAGTATTACCACATCTGAAATTTCCCCAGAGAGGCTAGTCTAGAAGTAAAGGCTTGGGAAAGGGAAGATACATAAGAAGAATCAAGTTTTTTATAGATTTGCCATCAACAATGAAGTCCTGGGCTGGTAGTGTTGGGGATTCCTGTGCAACTTCATCTCTGGCATGGGAGTTTCCACTGAGTGATCTTTCCCTTACCTCTCCCTTGTCTGTCATTGGCAAATGGTGTCAACTCTACCAGTTGTTAGAAAAGATGAACCAAACTAGACTTAGGATGTAAAGATGCCCTTGAAGCTACAATTACAAATGTTAGCTTGCCTATGGATCAGATGTACCCCACATGAACAAATGCCTCATTTTCCCCTATCTACCACTCACAACTTTCAGCTCTCAGTCAATAGCAATTCAAATAAAGAACTGTCAAAGAGGGAAAATCGATTCAGAATCCAACTTGAGTAAGCATAGGGAAATAAGCATGGATGTGAGCTGCAGGCTAATCTGGCCCATTATCTTCACTTACATACTTCTTGTTATTCACCTTTCACATATTTACCCTGAATCCCCTTACAAAAAGCAGCCTCTGCAGCCTCAATTTCAATTTACTGTCCCTGATATTTGGTTAGCATTCTCCATGTTGCAGTATGATTGCACTCCAGTTTTTTCCCCCACATGCTACTCATCAACCCAATTTATTGACTCATAGAGTTACTAAGGAGATGCTTATCAAGCAGAATAAACACCTCTGTGCTTGCCAACTTGTACTGTGTAAATTGGCTTTGCTTCAGTGTCCAGCCATATTTTAACAAACCCTTGACAGAGTCTCAAAATGCTTTGCTCTGTGTCCAGATTTGCCAGCAGAGTACATTTCTAGTGGCACAAAGGAGGTTTGTATTTTAAAACATTTTTTTAAGCCTAATTTCAATACTTGTGTTTCTTCATGTTTTTTCTCCAGCCTACCTCATTGTAGCCTCTAGCAAAACATTTTGCACAACTTCTTATTACCATGCTATCCAACATCATTAAATTTGTTCACTGATGCACATATGTAAATGTATTTTGTCACAATGACTATTACTGGATTGACCTGGCAACCAAGTGTTGCGTTAGAGCTGAGCAATTCTGAGTTACTGAAGTAACCTTTTTACTCTAGTATGGTGATAGACTATTGCTGCAAAATTTTGGGAGAAGCCTTGTGTGTATTGATTGCATTGACATGTTTCATTATCAAACTTGTAAACTCTGAGTACTAAAAGGACAAATGAGTTATTCCAATGAGCAGTGCACTCTGTCATAGTTTATATGTACTTTGGGGATGCAATGAGGTTTTTCTGAGTATCTCAGTATCCAAGCTCTGACATGCATCAAAAAATCATAACTGAATATTAAGAATCATCTAATGTTTGCATTATTCCAATACTTTCATGTTCCACTAAAACACAATCACCGATTTCTTCACAAATCAGAGCACAAAAGGTTTGCTGGCACCATGGGGCTGTAACAAGTCCTTTTCCCTCTCCCTTTTTCTTTCCTTCTTGTAACACAGCTGTTTATACAGACGGGAGACAATGTGGAGTTTGTTAACAGCTGGCAGTTAGTAGTAATTTATTATGGAATGGGTCTTGAAATGGCCCAGTCTCCTTGACGATGAAAAACCAAAAGGCTATGCTGCTTTCAAAATCTTGTTTTGGGACTAGAAGTAGAGCTTGAGGCTGTGCCAATTCCAGACTCATGAAAGCTGCATAGATAGAAGGGGGCCAATTCCTCAGCTTCTGCTTAAAGCAAAATGAGCTTTGTGAGACAGGATTTATTTCCACCTATTAACATCAGTATGTTGTGCTCTACCAGCACCCATCAAAACATCAGTGTTACTAGGATTTGGCATCTCTCTTTTCCTCTGTTTTGAAACTATGGAATTGTCTTGACTTCCCCTATCGCTCTGGGCCTCTGCACTTTTCATTCCATCCATTTTTTTGTTATTTTGATCAAGAGATACAGGAGAAAAGAGTCTCCTCATAATAAATGGCAGCATGCAGTAAGCTAGTGGAAATCAGCTTAAATATTCCAGGGAGAAAAGTTGGAAAAGGTTCTGTAGAGATATTCCAGAACAAAGATTTGGGCAGGAAAGGCGAATAAGGATAGCATAAAATATGGGTAAAAGTATTCAAGCACAGATGCATTTGCCCAGAGCCCACTGAGAAATAACCCTTCCAAACTGACTTGATGGGTGAATGAGATTCTACCTGTCATTTACTGCAAATGGTCTTCTGGAATGTTTACTTTTTCCTGGAACAATTTTCTAGTGTTATGGGGGAGACACTGATAGTGTAAAATTAGTGAGGTGCTTTGCCAGCGCATCAAATAACAGTCTGCTGCATTCTTCACTTCCTAGCTGTGGAGCTGAGAAATGCCATGGGGCTGGGGAAAGCAGCCCTGACACAGCAGTCTGAGTGGGGGGACCACCCTGATCCCTCAGTCACAGTGTTGGGAGCCTTGCAGACAGCAGCTCCACACTTTATGCAAACAGTAGGGGACAGATGCATTTTCTGCCTGAATAAAGGACTACACAGAGGGAAACAGCTGAGCAGGTTTCAAAGAAAACTGCTGTTAGTCACAGAGATGATAAGAGGAGTACATTTGAGCAACTGAAATTGCAAAATAATGAGGATCAGGGCTTGCACAGAGGTTATCCAGGTTATAACCTGTATTTTAATTGGACAATTTTGGAGCAAATAAGGTTACTGTAATTATATAAAGATATAATGAGAAGTAAACCTGTGAAATTTCCTTAAAAATATATTCTATACCTTGGGACATGAGAGCATCATTTAAACAATGATAAAGAATGACAAGAATACAGGTAATAATAACTATGTATTCAAAGTTCTTTAATGAACAATTCTATACTGATTTGTGTTTTGCCAGTAACATGTTAGTGTGAAATGCAGGTTTCTAAAGGTAGAGATGACTTTACTGAATCAGACCCAGTCCTTCTGCACCCCCTGCCTCTATACAGCAGAAATTGATGCCTCTGTTGGGTCTCAGACAGGCTCTCTCAGACAGGTAATCTCAATACTCATTCTGGCAGCTCAGAGCTTCCAGTGAAGAACTTGTAAGGCCAAGGGAATCTTCTGTCATTCCCACTCTTCCTTTCCCCACCTTCTCTTGTGTCCCTCAGCAGCAAAGGCTGGAGAGGCTGCTCAGGTTACTTGAAAGGTGTATTATGGCACCATGATGCAGTTAGGGCCCACATATCACCCAACGCAAAGACCTTACCTTATCACACAACAATCTTGAAGGCACTCTCTGTAGGGGCTGTCAGAGCTGCATCTGCCCATGCCACCAGCTTTGTGAGTGTTACTTGCTTTGAGATTCAAAATCCCCAGACACAGAAGGGAACTCTCAAGACATTCATCCACTTGTCTTTCTGTTCTTGTCTACCACATTATTAGTGTTCCTATAAACTGCTATACCTGTGTGTTTAACACTTAAAACTGATCTCTTCCAGCCTGCACAACTCTCCTAAAGTCCCCTTGCTATTTGGTACTAATTAATTTATCAGTCAGTCAATCATTTTTATTAATCTGATAAGTAAGTGTGGTGCTTTATCTAGGCCTCTAAGTATTTATTTTCCCTCCAACACAGTGGAATAAAGAAGGTAAAATAGACTCAAACAGTTCAAAGGAGCTCCTGCCAAAGTACAAACCTGCTCTTGTCAAGGTCAGCAGGAGTTTCAGTGATGGAAAAGGAGAAAAAGTGGGAGCTCTGTAATGTAAATATTCAAGAACAGCGGGGGGATTTTGCAGTCATATTCTCTAGTATCTGATGCAGGACCATACCTTTCACTGAATAATTTAAATTATGGACAGGGTAGTATTTCTTTAGTTCACCAAACAAATCCACATTTGGCTTTTTGTCCCTTGTCATATCATTGAAATTGTATTTCTTGCATCCTCAAATTTTATTCTCCAAATCACTTATCACCTTTCAAAAAGGTGGTTTAAGATCTAGTTCTGTGTACAAAGGTGCTGTTTTTACCCATGTCCCTATAAGTGGCACATGAATTCAGTGGTGCTCACTTTACACCGGGGTGAACAGAGAGACTCAGACCTGGAGGCCATGAAATGTCTGGCAAAGTATCAGCTCATGAATGCAATTTGTTATAATATCATACAGAATAAATCATGGCTGACATATCTGCTGGAGCTATTTTTAAGGAAAATAATTCATAACACTGAGAGGTGTAAAGCAGTGAACATAATCTACATTGACTGGGAAGAAAAAAAAAGCTGTACCTCAGAGGAGACTGAAACAAGAGGTTAGCAACAAGCTCGGAGAGTATTGTTCTGGTCAGGATAAAGATCTGTCTGAAGGGCTTTGTGCTGGTGATATCACTGCTGTGGGAGGAAACAGCTCAGCAAGATGATAAATGGAGAATTATACAGCTTTATTTTTCTCTCCACTTACAAATGACTTAATCATGCTGACAGGATCTCCACTAATTTCCACCGTATATAAAGTACCTTATACGGGAGCCAAGCAAGTGTCACTCTAATAACTCAGCTTTTCCTGACCATTATATTCTTGTGTGTCATTGGTATAAATTGCTGTTTGGAGCAGCTGGAAATTTGGGCATATTGTATTTTAAACTATATAAAAAAAGAAGCACATAGAAAAAGACTAATTTTGAAACTAAGATATGTTTTAGGCCTCTAGGCCAAAGGCAGCAGGTAGGACTTGGTGTTGTCTGTAGGGAGATGTGGTGGGTTGGAGGATCAATTAGAATTTAGATGGCAGAAGAGCAGCTTCAGCCATCATTTAAATCAGCATGAGTAGCAGCCAGACAGGTGAGGGTGGAAATGGATCACTGGGCCAGAATCTCTTCTCACTCCTGCTGCTGGAGATCAAGAATAATCTGGTTTTATTTTGTACAAAATTGATATGGGAAGAAACATGCTCAGTGAGGAACTGTCTGGGTGTTACTTGAGTGTCACAGAGATCAAAGACAAATTGGAGCAGAATGTTGCTTGTATGACAAGAGGAAGAACAGAAATGAAACGAAATTACTTTATTTCTCAGCAAAGGATGTAAGGCCATGTTCTGTCTTATATGAGCCTCTAGGGAAAAAAGCCCAGACTCAGACACTGTTGTGTGTCTCACGGCTAGGGCCAACAGAGTGACACAGACACTCTGGAAAGGCAGAAAAGGGCACAAAGAATATGCAAAAATTATGACAGGGCTCGAAGGGATGAATCACAAACGGAAGCTGGAACAACTGTCACTACAATATATCCATGCATTGTGTAATGGCTTAATGTCAGAATGTAATAAGGAAAAAATTATAAAATACCTATTAAACAATGCAAATGAGCTAAACAGTTCAGAAAATGGTTTTAAAAGCTCTAACACCACTAGCAAAAATACCTTAACAGATGCACAAATGCACCTTGGGATGAATGCATTATGCATTATGGATTCAGGGCTGCCATTATAACCCTCATAATCACTTTTTCACTTGGTCATGTGCTGTACATCTGTGACTTCTTGGCAAGATATTTCAGTGAGAGGAACTTGCAATTTTAGCTAACCTTTTCTATTTGAAGAGCTTGGCTGCTGGTTTTGCTCTTTCCATGCTTCTGAACCTCTGCAATGCAACCTTTTCAATAGGATATGCTGCAAATGCACTATTAGTGCTTTTTAAAGGCCCATTTCATCTCAGGATCTATAAATAGAAAAATGAGGCCGTAACCAACAAAAGAACTCAGCTCTATAACCTCATTTCAAACAGCAAAAAACTCAGCACTAATATTGGCATAAATATCAGAATCTGACAAACCACAGAACACAAAAAACCCAAAACTTTCTACAGTTGTGAGAATATTCCTCTGCTTTTACAGTTTGCCTGATTGTCCAGGATAGAAACTGGCATCTCCCTCTGGTGACATCTCTAATTCTTTCCAATGAGGAGACAACACAACACAAGCCATAGCTAAAATACGCAGGACAAACCTCCACTTTCCATTGAAAGTTGAGCTTTGAGGTGCCAGCAGGAGTGAGTAAAGGCACACAGCCATTAGGGGAAAACATATGTTTGCAGGCATGTGACTATGAGGCTGCACTGCAGCTAAAAGCATTGCTAACAACCCCCAGGCATATGTTGTGACAGCACGAGGAGAAAAGATTACAGAGGATAAGATGACTTATCTGTCCATGATCTGTTTCCCTTTCCAGCACTGGGAGATTTGGTAGTTTTGAAAGTACCTTCTCACAACCAGCATTGTCAACATCATCACAATATGCACTATCATTTTAAACACTGCAGTATAGGGACCTCTCTCCTGGATATGGCTTGGACATAATGATGCAGCACTTTTTATTGATCCGTTTTACTAATGTCCAATCGAGCTAAAAATGAAACATACTCTTTTTTTTCTGATAGCATTTATATATTACTTCTGATGTCTAAGCAATCCACTATTACCTGGGTTTAGGGATAAGTAAAACATGTAGAAATATATCACTGTGGGAAACCCAGCATATTTGCATAGGAGTCAGAAAGAATAGGTTGATCACATAATTAAACAAATTTCAAAAGGCAAACACTGCTCAAAAGGCAAGTACTGTTCAACTTTTAAATGGTTAAGATGAACAACTACCCATATTCCCCCAGCATTTATTTTATTTAGAAAATTAGGGAGTTAATAGAGAGGGTAGCAAAATTTTCCTGGAAAATACATTAATTTTGGTGCTATGTGAACTGTCAGTGTCTTGACATGTTTGGTAAATTTAATTCAGAAGGTGGAATTCATTTCACCCGATGTGTTATGTCAGCTATAAGTTGGTCATTCTAGGGGTTCTTTATAGTCAGTGGAAAGAAAAAAAAGCAATTTTAGGACATGACTGATGTGATGTTTTTAAGGCATTTGCTTTCAGAGAATATGATTTGAACCATAGAAGTCTTCATTATCTGTATAAGGAACCCAGACAACAAACCCAGAAGTAAACCCCTCATTCAGAAACAGGATGGCTTTTAGTTTCCTGTCCTTCCTGCCTCATATGAGACAAGAGCATCTCACAGAATTCCAAAGCACAACTATTTCTGAATAACAGCATCCATAAAATAACAAGTCAATAATAATAATATTAGATAGATGTCAAACTGTTTTCAGAGTAGGCTAGTGTACTTACTCCATTTTTGCTGAGAGGAGGAATGTGACAAAATCCAATCATGGTGGTCATGCAGAAGGTCAGTGCCAGAGACAGAAACAGAAGCTCAGTCACCTGCCTTCCCATGTGCTTTTTCGGCTCAACAAACCTGCCCTTAATTTCTGTCTTCTACTGATGAGATTTAACTTTATAGCTCTAGTTAATCTTTCTGAACTTTCCTGAATGTCTCCATAAACAGTCTCTGAGGGAACATTATCTGCCTTTCCTAATGATGTTTAGAACTGTGAATACAACTGTGTCACCTCTTCTGTTCACCTTGGAAGGCATCACCATCTCCCACGTCTGCTTTTGAGGCCATTTTGAGAGTTGTCCCACCTATTCCTTTCTGAAGGAGAAACTCAGCTAAAGTCTGCCAAGGACATTGACATCTACCGGTCTGGTTACATCATCAGTCTCTCTGGTCCTCTTTTGAAACATAAAACTGGACAACAGAGACCATCTGGAATAAGGGAAGTATTAAGAAGAAAAAAAGAAAGAAAAATGGCTGAATGATGTGTTCTTGCTGGCCAAGACTTAGGATTTCAAGTTTTGGAAAACTTTCAAAGGCATGGCAAGGTTTCTGACTTGTAAAGTTGTATTCACAAACACGGGATTTGGATAAAAAGGCTCCAGAAACAGAATGGATTATTTTATCTGAAATTTATAGAGTTTTGTGATTATATGAGGGTTTCTGAGTCAGAAGCCTTGACAGAGGTCTGAAGCAATTCTCTGAGACATGCAGCTTCATGAGCTGTGCCAGAGATTCTGGGGATTTGCAGTGTAACAAATTCTCTTCTGCTGCATAAACTCCACTAAATTCAGCAGTGTTCCAACAAAGGTATGCAGAAGACACATGTATAGAGCAAAGGATATTTAAATTCTCTCCCTTAAAGCCTATTACTGATCAGAGAACTGGTCAGTATTGTAAAGACAGACAGCTAGTGTCAGCCTCAGTGCCCAAAGGTGGGAGGATTGCAGTAGGGCAATGAATCCAACAGAGAATCCTGCCCTCCTGGGGCAGTGGCTATAGGTTTATAGAGTACTCTACAGCATCTCACCTGGCATAAGGGGTCTGTACTTGGGCAACTGTGTCCTCCATGACAGGTACTCCACTGATTTCAGTGGGTATTGCTTGACATCTGTCACACCCACAGTGCCTGCATGCAAAGTAAGTAGTGAGGTTGTGAGCATCAGCTGAAGACAGGCTGACTGGATTTTTTAAAAATTATACAATGGAGGTGAAGGGCAGGACCTGTGCTTGTCAAGAAAAAGGGTTATTCACAGATTTCTGAAGACAGGAAAAGGTTTTGGCCAGTACCATTCCCAATTAACAAGACAGAGGCAAAACCGAACATGCTCTCAGACTTTACTGTTGCATTTATAAACACAAAGTAATTCCGTTTATGGGAATGTGAATTTTTCTGTTCAGATTTGTCAACAATGTTATCTAGACCAATGTTAAATCCAGATCTGGACACAGTGTGCCAGAGTGGTCTTGTAAAACAAATAACAAGCAAATTAGGTTCACCATCATGTCAGTTTGAAACGCATAAATACCCATTCCAGCAGGGCCTAATTACAGTTAGGTGATATGATGCTGAATCTAACTGATCTTTTTTAAAACCAGCTAATCGATCCTGTCAATTGTTTCCAGCTTTACAATTGTGTTTGATTGCTGTGGAGGAACACAAACCTCTGTTAGTCTCTTTCTATAAAGGAACGTGATAGCTAGCATAGTAAGCAGTAATCCTGAGTTTTCTGCACTGTCCGGATCTTTCAGAGAAGTTTCACACATTAAAAATATAAAAGGACACTGCTGTTAGCTCTTGCATCCTGCATAAACAGTCCAAGGAGTTTGAATCATTGATTTCAGCAAGCTGAGCAAAAGCATTCTGTTGAAGATGCTTTTCTTAATTTGTAGGTTTGATTCCCTTCCTTTCTTCCTCCTCAAAATATATGAAACATGAAAAGTCAAGTAGGAAAACCTGTGAAATAACATTACTTCTAAGAAAAGTAAGAAAGCAAAGGAAAGCAACATTTCCAGAATCATTTTCTTGAGACCAGACATATGCAGACATGCAACTGTTGAGAATATATTTTTTATATATCTATCTGCCTATATACAATTTTTGAAAAACTGTCGATTAGAGTACAGAATGACAATCTCAATTTAATGAGTGGGAGATGACAAAGCTGCAATATCCCCTTTTAGCTCCTTTCAATGATTTATTAAACCTCTGTCTTAAAAAATTACAACTGATATATGAAAATATGTTTCTTCTGTAGAACTTTATGTGCAAAACCAATATGAAATGCATAAATTATATCTAAGAAAACTTGCAGTGAGGATGTATAGATTTTGAAGGTCCTGTTTTAAAAAATGTCAGGCTTGTTTGCCAAAAAGTACATTTTGCTACTTTTAATGCCCATGGGGAACCACACCAATTGCTAATTTTTCAGAACAGACTCTTAACAATCACAGTAAGAAATCAAAATGTAGATTTTATTTACATTACAAATATTTCACGAATTCTTTCACACACAAGTCAAATGTTCTCATCAACATTCTGATTCTCTGTGCAGTTCGGCTCTGAAAATAACTTTTTCTATTAAAATGACCTTGTGAATTAATTGTTACTCAATGCTTTCTCTTTGCTTGTAACAGTCAGAATTATTTGGGAACCATTCAAAGTTGTTTGAATAAGACTTTTTTTGTTGTTGTGTAGCATAAATTGCAGCTGCCAACTGAAATTTTGCAGCCTTCTTAATGAGTACCAGCACTATTGGCTCCTGAAGGATGGATTTCTTTTTCATTTGCTTAGTTTTGTTTCTTCTTATGGTCAGGAACATCCCTGTTGTTATAGCTTGGTGCATTGTAGAATTCCACTGGAAAAGACAGTCTAATCGAAATGACTACTTCAGTGCATGGTAAGTTAGGGTTTCTGCTGTATTGCACTTCAGCAGGTGAATTGCCACTGACCTATGAAGACTCAGATCTGAGATTTACTTTGCGTTATTGGTGTGGCAAAGACACACAAACAGGGTGCTTGGAAATAGGAAATATGAAGCTCAACCTCTGGTGATGCCGAAGCAGTCCAGACCACACTCAGACTACAACATTTTGTGTTTTCAAACTAGAATACTTTAGCCCCGGTGCTTTGCTTATTTGCACTTGTGGCTAGAATGGGTCATAGAAATCCTATGAGTCACATGGGTGCAGGAGGAATCTGCTTAAAATTATATGTTCTAGCACAGAGCTAGACAAGAGCATGAAATACACAGGTAAGCCAGTTAGACTGTGATCTTGAATACTCTCTATTTGTTTCTAGAAGTTTTCAGCTCTTCCTTTTCCAAGATACAAAAAATACATAAATATGTGTCTAAAAATGCTTCTCCAGAACTTTAACCTTGCAGGCCCCATACTACACAAAACTCCTTTCTTAGTTGTTTCAGTCTGACCCGTAGCTCTTTATAACAGCACTTTTATATGCTGTGATTTAAATGAGCTTACAACAAAAATATTTCCATATCAGAAATGTCCATAAAATTCCCAAAGAGAATCCATCATATTTTAATATTAAAATCAATTGAAACATTACTAATGTGATAGCTCGACGTCCTGGTCAAGGATACTGTCAGTTGTGGTGCTACCCCTAAGCAGGTTTATGTGAAAATTATGAATACTACATTGGATAACCTTGATTTCTAAATATGAGTGATCAAACGTACATGAAAAAACAATTCAGTAAATAAGGAGTTTTTACAAAACAGGAAATTATGTCAGGAGAAAACCAGCCAAAACAATATGACTGTTTATGTATTGCACATACTCACATTTGCCTTTTTGAAAAGTAATAGGATGTGTGAAAAAAATATATCAGAAAAACAAAGTAAGCCTGGGAAAAGTGATGCACCTACCTGTGTGTTTCATAATACACTAGTGATACAGTGAAATATATAGAGTGTGAAAGACTGAGGATTTATATCCATGCCAGCCAAAGGGATTTAAACTAAATTCTTCTGAGAAGAATGCCCTAGCCACCTGCTGGAATTTAAAGTATGGTAAGGAATCTCTTTACCTTTCCTTGGAATTGAATTGCAGCACAAAAGTAATGTGGCCACAGAGATAAGCAGTGAAGAGTAGCAGTGTATAGTAGCTTTATGATATTTGTAGGCCTTTATAGAAGGGAGTTCTAGAATCTGCTCTCACAAATATTCAGGCAAGGTATATTCAATAGTTGCCTAAGCACAGAAGCGGTCCTGGAAGCAGAATCCAGACTCCTGCTGAGGGCTTCTGCTGCTGTCTGGCTCCTTGCATTCATAAGAGAATCTGTGAGCTGCCTCTTCATGCCCCATAATTTAGTGGTTACAGGTCATAGGCCTGCACTGTAAAGAAATGTCTGAAACATGGTTTTCCTTTTTCAGTGAAGCATTGTCTTTGGTCAGACAGTATAACATGAAAAGCAAAAAGCTGACCCACCACCTCCAAAATTACTTTTTCAATGCACCAAGAGGGAAAAATAAAAGGCGAGATAAAGTTTCCAAATGGAAATATGACTGTTTACACCTCTGATTTGTGCGTTCAGGTCCTGGAGAGAAGCTTGAGTTCAGGTGCAGAAGTTCTAGGGGTATTCTCCATTCCTCCTCAAAACTGGCTTCTGAATCCTGCCTCACAACTGATGCTTAACTCCCAGATGTATAAATCCTGTGTTTTCTCAATACCCAAGGCATTAATAACAAAAACTACCAGGAATAAGTTAGAGCTGGTTCTACACTGTTCAGGTTCTTGTTATGGTCATTTCATTTTATAAAAGAGAGAGCATAGAAGTGAAGGAAGGCAAGAAAATGCTGCTACTAGTGCAAGTGGCATTTTAGAGCTAATTTGGTTTACAAGTGTTTTCTGTTCACAAACACAAAAGAAAATCTAAGGGGCACTCAGTTCAAAATCAGTCTGGGATGTCTGAGGAGAGGAATCCTAAAGGGCAGAGAACAAATGCAATGGTGACCTAAGGAAGCACGAGGACTTGGCAAAGCAGCTGCTTCAGGCCAACCCTCATTTGTGAGCAGCACAGCTTGGTCACTGCCTCATTAGCAAGGCAATTGGAAACGGACAAATAAAACCAACACACACACACTAGTGAATGCAGTGAAGGAAGCCCAAATTTTGTTTGCTGCTTACTAACTATATATCTTCTGCTCAGTTCTAATGAGTTACTTTGGCAGCCATGGAAGAGATGAAGGGAAGGGATATGACAGTAACAAGATTTTAACTAGAGAGGAAGCAGTTGCCCCTCCTTCCTTTGCAGTTTATGACCAATTACAGGATTTCCATAGTCTCCATGAGGCAATTAAAGAGTTATGCTTCAATGCCCAATTAATATTCACTTGACATCATCAGTTTACCAACATCTCAGAGAAATAGGCCTGTTGTCCCTAGTCTGAAGTAATTGCATTATAACACAGTAGCCACACAAAAAAAATCTCAACAACAAGCACCAAAACAAAACCCCCACAAATAGAACTGAAAATGGGAGCATTCTCGATTTGGAGGAATACTTTTCCCCAGTATCTTTAAAAATATGGAAACACTGGAGAACTGAAAGACTTTGCTTAGTAGAATATGGTAGGAATACTTCTATTATGTAAACATTATTTTACAAGCATAAACAAAACAAAAACATTTTAAGCACCAGAGGAAAACTCCAACTGACTCACTGTAGCTTAACTAGTCAAAGATTTCAGGTATATTCTAGAGAGCAGGGGAGGGGCAAATCCTACATAAATCAAACTATAATTCATTTCAGAATGTATTGATTTGCACTAGATTAAGAGAAGCACAGGAAACTAAATTTATTAGTCCCTACTCAACAAGCATCCCATTAAGTCACATGGTAACTATTCCTCTATTACTGGGAAATGAGACAAAAGAAGCAATGGTTATGAATTAATTAGACTGTAACTCTTAATTGTTTTCCCATTTGGAAGTGTCCCCCTGGTTCACCTGATTGTGTCCATTTCTCTCTGCTGACCCTGGAGGGGTTAAGTTTGAGCAGGCTCCTGCTGTAGGCAGCTCCACCAAGCATCGAATGGTGGGCAGAACCAGTCTGGGATGCAAATCTCACTGAAAGCATTTACAGGGCATGTTAGTGTAGGTAAGCCAGAACAGCATCTCTTCCCACCCCATCTCACTGTGGATGAGTCTCCCAACAGAGGCCTAAATCCCTCTTTCACCAATACCTGAAGTTTAGCACTCAGTATATGAATTTTTTAAAATTAAAGCCAGGATTGGCTCTGAGATCCCTGAAAGGCTAGGGCTGCTTATTATTTACTAATTAGTGGGCTACCAATGTTCTCAGGTTGCCTGGGTTACAGTTAGGTTGCTGGTTTTTGCAGGGTACTGCCAGGTTGCTGTTATTGCCAAGAACAATCCCCAGTTTGGAAAAGCAGAGCCTCTCAGTGCCTAACTCCCATTTAACCCTGTAAAGTTCTGCCAATGAGTCACTCCTGTTTCAGTTTAAGAGGTAACAAGCACTGATACGTCTAACTCAGCACAAAACTCACACAATTTCTGATCCACTCTGGCATTTATCTAGTATGGTTGACTTAGGGTATATTTCAGCTTACACTCACAGGTGAGTGCTGCTGGTGTTGAGGTAGGGTTGGATTGCAGCCTTTATCAATGCCTGTTGAAATGAGGCATCAGAAAATGGAAAAAAAGTCAGGTGGTCAAAGTGAGAGAACTTGAGAGTGGACTAACGGGGAGAGCAAAACCTGCCGACAGCAAGGCAGTCCCTGGTAGAGGTGACTACTGCCCATTCCTTTGGTTGGATTTACATTTCATCCCATGAATATCTAATGAAAAATGCATAAGGCTTTCAAGACAAATGGGATTCTGGGAATCGATGAGTTTTGAGAGGGCATTAGTGATTAAGCCACAGATTTACGCCTTGCTTGCTTTTGAGCTCTTTTTCTCACTCCAAAAAATCTTTCATTCTCTGCTGTGAAGTACCAGGGGTTTCATACAAGTTATGGAAATCACACACTCACTCTTCCTTTCCCTTCTCCCTCTCCCACACTTTTCTACCTAATTTAAAAGCCTGGTGCTCTAGGGCATTATTCTGGGAAAGGAGGGACACACATGATGGTATGGACATTTAAATAAAGACTGAGTCCTGCTTCTGTTGAAAATTTTATAGGGAAAGCACGAAGCAGTTATCTCTACCCAAAGCCTGAAAGAGAAATCTTGATAAAAGCTCCCAATAGCATTGCATTGTAGGGCCATTCCTAAATCCATTAGAGGGGTGAGATTTCAGTTCATTTTGGCATTTCTTAGGCCTGATGTTGCTTGCATAGTCTATGAGAAGTCTGTGATTGGTAGAGAAAATGGAGACTAGAGAGAAGAAAATTCTCCATAATGTATTTCTAAAGGGAAAAAAGACTATATTCTTGACTCTCTCCCTGTGAATTTGTGTGTAAAGCAGAGGAAGCGTAGAGGAAAAGATAAAAATCAGCTTCACCTGGCTGCATTACTTTCTTTCTAGTAAGGCACTGAACCATTATGTGCTGGATGCCATGCTGTAAACAAAAATGCTATACAATTGCAGATATTTTTGTTATGTGGTTTAAAGAAAACAAACAAACAAATAACTATGGGAAACCGTAGAAAACAGCACACGAAATGTAGCAGCAAAGGACCTGACCTAGCAAGGAACCAAGCACTTCACTCCTCAGTGCTTACTGGTTTCCAGAGTAAGTCACCAAGATAGCTTCTGAAGGAGCAGGTGAAGGATATAAAACCTGTTTTTCTATAAAGAAGGGAAACTAAGGATAATTATTTTCTTTACAGTTTTTGGAATTTAGGAAAATGAGAAGTGAGGGGGGAGAGGAGGTGTGTGGCGGAGGGGGGTAACAGGCAAAATTCTTCAAATAAAATGTCTTGTCTAGTAATAGGAAAAGGAGAAAAAAATCTGGAGTGTTGTAGCTAATTTAAATTGTGTGCTGATTTTGACTGAGGTAGAGTTCCTTTTCATCAAAAGAGCTAGTACGGGACTGTGTTTTGGATTTGCACTAAAAACAGGGTGCAAAACACAGGGATACTTCTGTTACCGCTGAGCAGTGCTTACACAGACTCAAGGCCTTTTCTGCATCACAGCCCACTCCAGCAGTGAGGAGCAGGGTGCACAAAGATTTGGGAGGGGCATAGCCAGGACAACTGACCCCAACTGACCCAAGGGATATTCCAGAGCATATGATGTTATGCTAAGCATATAAAGCTGCAGAAAGAAGGAAGGGGAGTACATTCAGAGTGATGGTGGTTGTCTTCCCAAGTAACTGTTATGCTTTCCCAGGCATAGCTGAACACCTGTCAGCCCATGGGAAATGGTGAATGAATTCCTTGTTTTGCTTTGCTTGTATGCATAGCTTTTGCTTTATCTATAAAACTGTATTCCAACCATGAGTTTTCTGACTTTTACTCTTCTGATTCTCTCCCCAGCCCTGCTGGTAGTGTAGTGAGTGAGTGGCTGTGTGGTGCCTGGTTGCTGGCTGGGGTTAAACCATGACACTTGTCATTGGTTTCAAGGGAATTACACTGGTTAACAGAAGCTCAGAATTTGCCTCACTCATATTTCTTTGAAGAGATTTATATTCAAATAAGCATTTAGATAATGTGGGGGTGTTTTTTTGTGTAACACTGGGTTTCCAGTTTGTTTCATTGCTATCTTTATCACAAAGGAAGAATTTTTTTCTCTGCTAAGTTATTCCTCTTTGAAGAATAGCTGTGAGGAGCAAGAGGAGGAACAGATTGGCAACATTTGTTAGTGCTCATCTGTCTTTATTATTTCTTGGGGCCCTGTTTTCTGTGTTATCTTCCATTTTGCTTGGGGAATGCTCTGAGTTTCCAAAGGAACCTTTAATTATGACTGCACTACCATAGTTTGGTCAGAAAAGCCATACATGCCTAAGTTTTGATTTTATACTGAACTTCCCAACCTTTTGTAAAGTAGTTCTGGGTGATGCCAATGCATCTACTCATAAAAAGCTCTTCAGTATCTCCCCACCTTCAACTCTTAAGAACAAAGTTAAAAAAGTAGAATGTTAGTGACCTTCTAAGTAGTTATTCCTGTCATAAAACACTGGCATTGTGCAACAGACATTTTACTGTGCTGAAACATGAGGGAGAGCCCTACATAATTCAATGAATTGCAACTTTCAAAGATTTAAGTATTTAACACCTCAAAAAGACTATTGACCTCAAGCATTCCACTTAAGAAGTGCACTCATCATACCTTGGAGCTCCTTTTCAGTATTTTTTTCACTAAAAAAATAAGTTATTAAATCCATGAGCTGAGCTTTTTTTTTTTGACAATCTGTGCTTTTTTGACGATATGAGTAAGGTTTGTAATGTGTAGCTGTGAATGCACTCATGATCTCCCTGTCATCTTTTTTTTCCAGGAGGAAATCAGTATTATACAAGTCACAATGCAACGTACCAGTGCTTATATCTTCCTAAAGACTGTAAACAGCTTGCCCATTCAGGTTTAAACTGTTGGCTGGCCATGTACAATGAATGTAATGATTGGATGAAGAGTGTCCTGCATGGAGAAATCACTTAAAATAAACTACAACTCAGGCTAAATCAGAAAAGAAGATCAGTAGATATTAGCATAGCTACACTAAATGCATTGTGTGAAATTCACAGCTGTAGACAGTGACTCACTGACAACTCTCTCGTGTACTTAAACAAACTGAAAAATCACAGATAAAAGAATACAACCAAATGCACAGTGAGATGTGAAGAGTTTAAATTGCTACAAAACCACATATGAGCACCTTGAGCAAAAGCACTTGTTTACACTTAAAAAATATTTCTCCCTGTGTGTGTAAAAATAACTAACATTCTTTATAGATCTTTGCATTTTATAGAAAGATATTGATAGAAAGGTGAATGTTGTATGAAGAAAACATACAGAAGGAACTGCTGAAATGCTCAGGGCACCCATCTGTCACTGAAGGTGGGAAGCATCTCAGCTAGTTTCCAGCATGTATTTTCTATCACTTTAAGTCAGGATCCTTCTGTAGACAACAGGGCCAGAGTGGTCCTTCCTGAGGTCAGTCCATGCTGTCCTGCAGCCAGTGCAATCATTTGATGCAGGGAAAGAATTAAAGCTGGAGGAAATGCTAGACAATGGAAATGTGCAACATCACATCAGGATGTTTGGGGGAAAAGGCTTTCTTGTCCAGAGAAATGCAGCAGCAAAAAGGTATGCAAGAGAAAACATCAGAGGATGTGTTACAGATTGTGGATGTGACAAGAATGTAGTGAGATGGGTGGAAGGATGAGATCAAAAGATATGAAGGGATGTGGCAGAGGGAGGATTCTTGATGATAAGATGAGAACCTTTTATATCAAAGACGGGGGAGGAATAAAAGGCAAGATGTTGTATCAAAAGATGAGGACCAGATGATACTATTACATATATATCAACTTCCTTTCATGGAATATTCTCATCTGTCTTGAGAATTTCTTTCAAATATTGCAAAATAGTTTGGTTTTGCTCCTGCATGATATGAGTGAGTATAATGGATTTAGTCTGTGAGTGTAAATAAAGAAAATTAAGAACAGGCCGGAGAGTGATATCACAGTAGAGTGGTTAAGAGATAACAGCAAGGAGATAGAATGTGATTTACAGTTAGTTTTGACTTTGTATCTTCTCATACAGGCTCATTTTTAATCATGCCTTATGCATATAGAGAGCTTGGATTTATCTTACCTAAATCCAGTCATTTCACTGGATTTCACCTCACTTCACCTAACTAATCAAAGACTTTGTCGCAAAGCAATGTGGATGTTAAAAATAAAAGCTGATAGAAAAGTCCAATAGCACACATTTGCACAGTTCCCTCCCTACTGCTTAAATGGAGGAATAAAATCTGGATGGGTTAGGGTTAGGAAGTTTAGAATAAAACCAGTATGTAGACTGACCTAAGTGACTGTTTTCACATGCTATCGGGATAAATCTTCGGATGTTTTTCCACCAGATTAAGAATTATGACCACACTGGCTTCAGCAGTGCACTAAAGAACTTTTATAAGTGTACTGTGTTGCCTTCAGTGATGTTTTCTATCTCATATGCCTCTTCCTTCCACATGACTTTTCTCATTCTTTTCTGGTGCTGAATGGTGGCGAAACAACACCAGCTATAACTCCAGCAATTATTTTGTAACTACTGCCTCACTCAGAGGGGCCACGTTTAAGTCCTGATGCATAATTCTTTCTTTTTTAAATGCAATAATAGATATTTCATCTGTTCTTAGCACTTCCAGCTTGGAGGAGGTAGGCCAGGAACACAAAGTATTAAAGAATAACAAAGGCGTCCATGTTAAATCACTAATTACCTGGCACTGTATTTGTTTTCAGCTTATACAAAAAATGTGGTGGTATTCCCAAATAATTCATAATGCCTTAGGTGAACAAGCTAGCCCTGTAATACTCTGGCATAACTGAAAGTGATGAAGTGGAAGACTGAAGATGTTTATTTTGAAATAACAATGTTAAAGTAAAATGCCAAAAGACAGAGAAAAACACTGGAGGTCTTGAAAAGAGTGAAGAGAAGAAAAGCATCATGGTCCAGAATATTCAGAATCATAAATACTGTAGCAAACAATTTAATTTTATTTTGAATTACTCCTAAGAAATAAATTCAACAAACAATGAACCTGTGATTGTTAAGTTTCTTGGCCTGGATGCATATTCAACTGTCATATAATCCTTTGAAAAATACATTGTGCTTTGCACTGGAAGGCATTAGTTTGCTAGATCTAAGTCAGCCCCAAAACAGAGGGGTAAACTCAGAGGGGTAAATTCTGTCCTCAGGTACATGCCTGAACATCTTTTGCATTGTAATAAAAAGCTTCAGAATTATAAATGTTTTCTTATTCCTCTCCCAGTGAATCTGAGAAAAATGTATCTTCCTTTTCAGATGCTGTAGTGATGCTGATGGGAGCTATATATTGCACATTACAAGACTGAATTTGATTCCTTCTCTAAGTGTCCATCACAGGACCAGGGAGGTGATTCTTCCCCGAACATCTTTTGCATTGTAATAAAAAGCTTCAGAATTATAAATGTTTTCTTATTCCTCTCCCAGTGAATCTGAGAAAAATGTATCTTCCTTTTCAGATGCTGTAGTGATGCTGATGGGAGCTATATATTGCACATTACAAGACTGAATTTGATTCCTTCTCTAAGTGTCCATCACAGGACCAGGGAGGTGATTCTTCCCCTGTACTCGGTGCTGGTGAGGCCAGGCCA
>NW_008683172.1:70119-75239 GCF_000695815.1 Acanthisitta chloris
ATATTGGAGGTCTTTTCCAACCTGGCTGATTCTATGATTAACAAGAGATAGTTTTGAAATAAAGATGTGCTATCCCCAGAATGTGAACTTCTCTGTGTCAAGAGTATTTGCCTGCAAGGTCCACTGAACAGGACCTTTGTCTCCTTCAATGGCTTGGGGGAACCAAGGCAAGTGCAAACCACTGGCATTCCTTTGAGACACCTTGGTTTATCTTTTTTTTTTTCTTTTAGTGGCGATGACAGTTCTCTGGGGCAAGGTCAGTTAGGCCAGGAAGTAAGGACAGACAAAGCACAGTGAAGGAGCTGGGATGCTAACCTACACCTGTGGCATGTGTTCGTTAGCAGGCACTGGGGAGCTGGTCATTGTTAATGAGGCAACCAGCTTGTGGATGCTGCAGAGTGCTGTACAGATTCGTGTAGTCTAGTGTTTAATTTCATTTACTTCTCTGTCTTTCAATTAATCAGCAGTGACCTAGCTGCACAGAGTTTTGATAGCATCCCTTACAAAATTTTTCTGTGGGTCACTGACCAATTTTCTACAGGCAATCACACTAAAAGTATCATAGCTCCTGCACTGGCATTCCTTGTGTGCAATGTTGCTTTCTGCTGCTCTGCACCATACAAAGCCAAGTTTCCCCTAACAAAGTACCCTGAAAGAGGACAAACAGTACTCTACATGCCCCTTTTCAATATCTTACGGCAAAGAACAGCAAAAGAGGGAGCTCAGGACAGGCCTTTGTTGTGAGGGGGTACTACATTGAGGTCAGAGGAGGGAGGCAAATTATCTCTCTTCTCTTCATCCCTGCATTTATCAGATGAGAAAAAGTAGCTACAGGCTGCAATTCCCATCACACAGGTCTCCATTGCATGAGTCACTGTGGGAAGCAAACATGAAGGATTTCATAGTTCTCTTTAAAAACATCCCTGTATCTAAAATTAAACTGGGGACAGAGGGACCGAGGAAGGAAAGGGTAAGAGTCTTCTGTTACACACTCTGAAGGGGTGTAGAAGAAACTCTCCTAACCATTTGGCTTTCTACTCCACATCTGATTTCTTTGACAAGAAGAGAAGTCCAAACCTCTTGTGTTGTGTATTACTATGCTGTTGTAAGAGAAGTGACATTCAGGAAAACTAGAACAGCTTCTAACCCAAGATACTTCTGTGGTTTTATATGTGACTTCAATGATTAGGGTTAAACAAATACGTAAAAGGAGCATAGGCCAAACCCACAAGCTCCATTCAACAATACCAGTATTTCAGCATTTGAATGGGAGTTTCATGCATGATTTAATGAACATTTCAATCTTAAGATTTAATAAAGGCCAAATTCTTAAGTAATCTTCTCACATGGGAAATGGTGAGAGGCAATTTGCTGAATCAGCACTGAAAGCCACAAAGTTTCTAATAGAGAACAGAATCTTTTCCATTTTTTCTGTCAGTGATGTGTGGTTAGTAAATAATATATTAAGAAGAATCGGGGTTATGTTTAAAATTGCACCCTCTTATAAAAATAGTGCTGTTGAGCTGAATTGGTGAGGCTGGCAGAGGGAGGGCATTAGAAGAGAAGTAGATTATTTTTGAACAACTGAAAGATGATTTGTGACAAAAAGGTGGAAACTTAACAGTTGTGCAAAAGAGCAACAATCGTGTGAAATGAACTGGTTAGATTCACTACAGTTACAGGCTCTGGTACAGTCATTACCTTCAGCTGTGACGGATGAGGAAAATGCTACAGTTGAGACCTTGGTGTATTCTTGCAGCTGAAGCTGTGTATTGGAACGAATTATTGGCCCCAAAAGTGCATTTTTTGTGTATGATTTTCTGAGCTGTAGTCAAAGCTTCAGCAGTAAGTAAATAACTATTCCATCAGAATAAAGGCAAATGACATTGCTAATATGCTGCAAGACTATTCACTTCTATGTCTGGTTTTGCGCCTACTAAAGTTGCTATTGACTGGAAAAAAAAAGAACAAGAGCAATTCTTTCCTTGGTGTATAATACTGTATTTGTAGGGAATGGCAATGCTGATAGGCATCCAGTGAGCTGATGGCAGAGAAACAAGACAGGTGTCTCATACATAGCTATGGGACCATGCCAATAAGCTTGCTCTGAGGATACTTGCTTTTGGTGAGGATTGAGCAAGCTGCAATATCTGCTACTCCTGGACTACATATTGTGTAACTAAATAAACTAATTCATAATCAAGGGCTTCAAACCATTGATATCCATAGCTAGTTCACCCTGGGTTTGGGGGACTGTTGCAAAGTCAGACAGTACTGCAATTGCTGAAACTAAGCTTCAAGCTTCCTTCTTCCTCAAAGTAAAAAGACTCTTTTTTGTTTCAAGAGGGAAGACCTATGCACTTGATACTTCTCATCGACTCGCTTAGCTGTGTGAAGTTTCTTTGGGTGACATGCTTCATCAAAGCTCAAAACTAATAAGATAAATATTCAGTGCTCAGATATTTCATTCATGCTTCTTGAACAAATTAAAAAGAAACTACTCACTTGAAATGCACATTAGAAGATTATTCTGAAGTATCTTTGAGGCAGATAGAGTCCTGACTCATCCACTAGTGAGAATATATGGACTTTTGAGGGGGCTGCAAACTTCCTTTGCTCCCCGCTTCCTGCTTTTCCTGTATATTCCTAAACTACAAATATGATAGTGATGTCTCAGTTCATGAAAAAATATTCTGTCCTATGTATAAAGTTTCTGTGAAAAGAATCACAGTTTCTTCTTAAAGCTGAAATATCCAAACTGGATTTAATTGAGACCAAGAAAGCAAGCTGTCTTACTTCTTTTATGTCAAGATTCTTTAAGTTTTCCACAGAAGTGCTAATCCACTTTTACTTATAAATGAGATTGTGGTAAATTTCTGACTAAACTAAACAAATGGATGTGGAATATAGCTACTTTTTTCGAGTTTGTGAGTTAGACAATGACAAGGATTGGTCCAAACACGACAATGATTTAATGACATTGCATGACCTGCAGTGAATTGCAGTTTCCATTCCCAACTCTGGGACAGTGCAGGGCAAGATTTCTCTGAGGAATTTTTGGAGTGGTCAGTGAATCAGAGTTTGAAGATAATGCTCCAAATTCATCAGTGTCCCTGTGTTTACCAAACTGACAACTTCTAAGCTGCTAGAAAAACACTGATAGTGTGTTACACTGAAATGAGGATCTCTTCCTGAGACAATCACTTTTCACATTTGATTATTCATGCTGTGCAACAAACTTCAAGAGAAATGAATAAGGAAAAAGTTGAGGTCACTTTACATCAGCTGTACATACCTGTCTCCTGAGAGAAATATAATGTGAAGGAGCTCCATGGGTTGAAAATACAGTCAGCTTTTCTTTTAAAAAGCCTTCATTCTTATCTAATTTGCAAAGAAAGCATTGTTTGTCTCATGCAGTGGCATAGTAAGAGAGCTTAACTTTTTTGCTTTAATTGATACCTTATTTAAAAGGAAAATGTTATGGTGTTTTAGTATTTTCAGGGGTGGTCTGCGATTTTGTTATTTCCAAGCCTATTTTTCTAATATTTCACAAATTATAGACATATGAATATTGTTATTTGGCACTAAAGAGAATATAAGATGAGCTCATTATTCCTTCAAAATAAGAAGGTGGATTTACTCACTTTCTATACAGATTCAGTGAGTAATATTAGCATTACACTGAACATAATGGAATGGTGTTGTATATAACGCTATCTTTTATTAAAACGGGGAAAAATTGACATTCTATGAAACAGCAAGTAGAAAAGGAGCTTGGGAACACTGGTGTCTGACAGCTTATGCATCTAATTACTGATATGTCACCAGAAATATGTGGGAATAAAGTAATGAGATGGCAGTTTTTGTAACAAAGGGTAACATTGTCTTCTTACATCTGGATCACCAGTTTCATGCTATGTATAAATATACACTTTCCTGTTAACTCTTTACAGTTACACAAATCACTGGATCAAAACTTAGAGTGCAGTAATACAGGTGCAATGAAATTAATGTGCACTTATGACCACTCTTACAGCTACACAGGACCTTATTACAGTATTAATGTCACAGAAATATATTTCACTTTAAAGAAAGTAGTCAACATATTCTGATCTGAAACTGAGACTATAATCTGACACAAAAGATTTAATTGAGGGAGAGAGAATTTTCTCTTTTTGATGCTTTAGAAACCTCATTTTGTTCCAGTAATATCAACTATTTGAGATGCATTTTTCCTAAAAATTTGCTTCATTTTCAGTTACTGTTCTCAAATTTAAAATAGGACAGCTGAACTTTTAAAAGTAGCACAACACGAGCACTTCAAATAGAAACCGAGTGTTTCAGGAAGAAAATTAGTTTGAAGCTGCCCAGTTCTGGTCAGTATTTCAAATCCAAAGGCCCATTCACTGCAAAGAAAGGCATCTTCATGAGCCAATTCCTTTTTTCTTGGCTTGTGGGACACCACAGTGCTTAAGTATATTTGGATACATAAGTGGTTAAGGTGCCTGACAATAAGGAGAGGGTAGGAGTGTCCTAAAGCAGATTGTCTCCCTTTATGGCTTTGCATTTTATGCATTCAAGCCCCAGGCCATCAGCTGTATTGTGACATTCATACAGAAATGCCAAGAAAACAGTCAACAGGAGGTGAGAATGCACTAAAAAGCTGCAGCCACAGCACCACACTGAAGACCTCTTGGCTAAGAAGACCACAAACACAGCACTGTAATGGCAGGCCAGAAGGAAACAGCTATAGCTATAGTCTTCCATTTTAATGGAAAGATGATTGTCTAGTGAATAAAAAGATGTTTGCATTTTTGCAAATTTATAGATCTTCTGAAAGACGATGCCATGAGCATGTGATGAGAATGGCAGTGCTCTCAGTACCTGTCCAAGTCAAGGCACTGTGCACACTATTGCACCCTGCACCTCTGCACAGACTGACAGCCCCACTTCAGTTCACCATGCTGGGGAGGGAGTGTTTTTGCTTGTGCCTTTGGCCCATTTTCTGCCACCTTTCTCCTTTCTGTGGAGAAATAGCCCTTTCTGAACTGACTGTGCTGTCAGCAGTTCCCACAGCTCCTTTGACCCTCTCTTGAAAGACTTATCCATCCTCCTTCTCT
>NW_008683172.1:75249-95085 GCF_000695815.1 Acanthisitta chloris
AAGTAGCTGGACTCACTTTTGCAGAGATTACAGTGTGAGGCTTTTCAGCTAAAGTTGTGTTTTAGTATTTCTAATGCAGTAGTATGACATTAGTCAATGCAAAGCATCTTGGCAGAACTTTCCTGCTCAGAGTGCCACATTGCAGGGCACTGGCACAGAGCTAGCAGCTGGGTCTCAGTCATTTTACTGCCCCACACGATGTCCTGTTGGACTCACTTTTGCAGAGATTACAGTGTGAGGCTTTTCAGCTAAAGTTGTGTTTTAGTATTTCTAATGCAGTAGTATGACATTAGTCAATGCAAAGCATCTTGGCAGAACTTTCCTGCTCAGAGTGCCACATTGCAGGGCACTGGCACAGAGCTAGCAGCTGGGTCTCAGTCATTTTACTGCCCCACACGATGTCCTGTTCTTCCTCGGCCTGGCCCTTAGCCTGCTTCTCTTCCCCACTGCCTTCACTGCGGGTTGGACAACCATCCAAACACATTTAGTTCTGCTTTGGAATCAAACAAACCATTAATATGTCTTTGAATTAGCAGAAGCACTTGTATGAGGAAATCATAGGGTGGAATTTAGTCTGCAAAGGGTTGTACCAGCAATAAAATCAGAGCTCCTCATGGCTAATAGCAGTATGAAATGGCATTAAGAAATCCCCCTGCAGAATTCAACTGTGTTCTCTCATATTGTATTAGAAGAGCTGCAGATGTAAGGTGAATATTTATTCTCAGTGTGTTTGTGTACTATGTTTCCATCACATCCACGCGACTATAATCAAACATCCTTTATATATAAAGTGTGTCCTAGTACGTCCTTTGGGTTTTCTTAGAGGAATTACTTGAGATTGTCCTTTTGCTGAAATCTTTACAATATTTGAAGTAGTAATTACAGAATGCCAGAATTAATTTTTCTCCAATAATTATGTGTCTGACAATCCCAAGCAGTTAACTCATTCATTAAAATTCAATAATGATTTCTCCTATGGCTTTCACTAGCAATAATGACATACATTATTATGCACCACTAATTTCCATGAAGAACAATGGAGGACTATTTTATTGGCATCTAGAATTACGCCACTGTACTGTGCTGCATTCTTTTTAAGAGACGATGAAAGGGAAAGTTGAGCAGTCTGGATTAAGTTTCCTACTTTTCAGGCCTTACAATGTTTTGCTACATCAACAAAGTGTTAAATAGACACTCTGGAATATTCTTAGACTGTTTTAATCACTGCATCACAATTGGGATAAGTGTCAAAGTACTTAGTACATGTAAAGTTTCTTAGCTGTTAAATTCCTTGGGAATTTTTGCATTATAAATAACATGTAAAAGTTATTTGACCTTCTGTCTAAAATTAGTTTGTATTTGAAAGTTTTTTGTTGCCTTTTAAAGATAATTTGGCTATTCAGCTCTTACTAGTTCTTTTGTGACTTTCTAGGGCAGCCTATGAACAAACAGCATCTACACTGTATTTTTAGAACTCCTTAAGCATAGCTCAGGCATTTTCAGGAGCGTTACAAAATTGAATTTTCTATGCTAGGAGTGGAGAAGACAGGTCACTAGGCTACTCCTGCCAGGGGAAAAGGTGCAGTAGAGGAATGGAGTAGAATGGAATCAGAGAGAGAAGGGGCCAGCCCTGATAAGCCAGTATTGCAAGCTCCATGCAGTGCAATACATAGCCATGAGATAGAGGGCAGCTATGTAAGTAACAGGTTAATCCTCTTCACCCATATTTCTTTCTTCTTCACCAGCAGCTGCAGTATTCCCATAGCACAACCAGCATGGGACACAGCCACGTTTTCACATGCTGCTGACCAAGGCAAGCTGTTACTTAGCCTATTCTTGCACCTGCGCTAGACAGGATATTTCTGTATGTTTTGGGTTGGGTTTTGGGGGGTACATGAGGGGTTTTGTTTGGTTGGTTTGTTTGTTTGAGGTTTTTAATTTTATTTTTATGCCCTTGCACAGTGTGCAAGCATTAGTATTCAAATTAATGTTTTATTTCTGCTCCTGCTTACAGTGGTGAAAATCTTTGCCAATGGCCAGCTAGCTTACAGCCTGTGAAAGCACAAACTCTACCCCACACGTGCTGCAGTGTGCAAACCCAGTATACCAATCTATTGCTACAATTATATCACTGTAACTGAGACCACAAATGGTTTACTGGCCTATTTGCTGTCATGACTTCTGCAGGATTTGGCACACAATACGTTTAATTATTTAGCTAATAGATTAATTCCCTAATGGAATTCACAAAGCAAGAGGATTATGAATGTTCAGAATCCTTTTCCTTTTCTGCCTAGTTGAGACAGATCAAGTCATCTTTTTAAGTGTATTCTGCTTTTGTTAGGCATTTAGGTCAAAGCAATTGTTTACTTTATGTGCCTGTAATTATTATGAAACATGCTGAATTGCTAGTCACATTTACCACAGTCAGGAATTGAGGGCCAAATTCATTGCCCTTGCCTGCAAAAGTGTCATCCTAGGTAGATGTTACCTATTGCAATTCAGCCTTATTTAAGCTGAGTAAGAATGAGAACCTTATAGCTTCAGACACAAATGTGTGTTCCCTGGGAGATGCACTGGTAGTCTGGATTCCCAGTTCAGAAGTGAAAGCATTCAAATTATCATTCTACAAAAGCTTTGTCTGAACCATTTTCAGTAGATTACTCATCGGAATCAGGGCAGGTCAAAAGATGTCTCATGAGTTGCTGAGATCTAGTTTGGCACTAGAGAACCTTTTAACTTCAAAATCATCATACTAGATCAGGAAACCCAAGAATAAACTAAACATTTTGGTCTACTTTTTGTTCTCTGAGAATAGAAACAGAATTTTGAATATTGCTATTCTGGATTGAAATAATCAGGAGTCTTATTTACATCATGTAGATGTCCATTTCCACAATGTTCAGTCAGGAGCTATGGTATTTAACTTGCAAGTGTAAGATTGTAGGTACATATGATTGGATCAAAAATCAATACTGAAATGTTCTTCTATATAGTTTTCATTGTTAGCCATATAACAAAAATTGAGTCCCACTTTTGTTACTAAAGTCAGAATAGTCAGTCTTTTCATTTTTTATTAGTTGCATACTCCTTGTAAAAATAAGTTGTTTCAAAGGGAGTTTTTGTCACACCATTCATCCAGCTCTTTTTGCTGCAAGTCTAAAAAAGAGTAAATTGATAAGTGGTTCATTGTAACATCATTTAAACAGAATACGTATTTCTAGAGACAAAAGATAAACAACTTTTTACTGATTGATCATTGCAGATACATATACACCAGGAACTACAATAAGCTATCAGAGGCTCTTTGTTAACAACTAACTCACTACTGTGTCACATATCAGTGTAGTCTTGGTTGTACTTGCCTGAATTCAGGATGCATAATGAGTAACCTCTACAGGAGTCTCTCTAGAAGCGACTCTTCTTTCTGTGTACGTTACCAACAGCAGAACACCCAATCACCTTTATGGTCCTGGAGCACTACCACTATACAATTGATATGTGAACTGCCATTACGAACACCATTGAGGCAAGAGTGCTCAGGTACTCATTCACTTTTTAGGACAGCACAAAAGATAGGCAGGATCACTTTTGAAACCCTAAGCCATCAGGTACACATCTGAAGTGCTTAAGAAGGCATGAATTCAACTCAGAATACTCTGAGTTACACTTTCTTCTGTTGATACAGTACTGTCTGGTTGCTTGATAGGGTGATTTCATCAGGGTATATTCCCAAGCTTATTTGCTGAGAGAGAGCAAATAACTCTGCTGGGCAGGCTACCTTTTTCACTATAAAATAATTCTCCAATTTGATGGGGAAGCTGGGGATGGAATATGGTGTGGGGGTTTCTTACAATTAAAATTAAAACCTGGTATTGTGCTTTGAAACAACAACAGAAAAACCCAAATCCAAACTATCAGCAAGCAGACACTTCCCATTATTTTTTTTTTAATGGAATATCTTGGAAAAAAGTTTCAAGAGAAAGTCTCCAGCAAAAGCTACCATGGAGGTCAAACTGCATAAACGAATGAAGGTAACTGCAAGGGTGATCAAATGGGTTCTATTTCTTCACTCATGAGTGTGGTCATGTGTCAGATAATAGAAGGCAATGAAGGTGCCAGAATTTACAGAATATGACACAGAACAGTAGGATAATTCAAACCAAATTCCTATAGAACCTTCTGTACTGAGTTCTGAATTCAGCCAATAGGTAACTAAATTATTCTTTATTTAACATGAAGGACATTCTACCCTTCAACACACACCATTCCTTTCAAATAATATAACCCTTTTTAAGATTCTTCTTAACAGACTTCTAGAAAGTAAACTTCCATCTGGCCTATGGAGACATCAAAATATGGGAGAGGAATTTTACCAACAGAAGAGTTAGTTGCACAAGGTGCATTCCTCAAGCATTCAGAAATTTATTGACCTGCATCTCTGGTGCACCAGGTCACCTTGAGTTTCAGTGACTTTGAAAATTCTAAAGAATCAATATTTGCAAAGACATGAATTTGCTCTCAAGCAATGACCTGGATGCAAGCACATCTATAAAATCCAGGGATGCTTCACTGATCTTTCATCAAGACATATCAGCAATCACATTCTTTGGCCAAAATTCTTTAATTAAATATTTAATTATATATCAAATTATTTGAAATGTATTTGGCTTTCAACTTGAAACTGAAGGAAAACACCACAGGAGGAAAAATATTGCTTATATGTGAAGCAAGAAAAAAACAGCATATGAAAGGAGTTAAAAGCAATAACAAATATAGGCAGCTCTATTTAATGTCCCCAAAACAGTAAATGAAAAACACTGCATTAAATACTCAGTTTTGCATTGAACATGGTTGATTTATTTTGCGTTTACAGCTTTCTATAATGCCATGTTCTTGATGATGTGACTTTCTGCTACTCTGAATTTTTTAGTGCTTTTTGCAGCTTTATTGAATAAGAGAGGCAGCAAGACACATTTTGTGACAGTACCAATTAAAGCTTCTCCCTGAAGAGTTTTGCTGGGAAAAATGTTGATCAACAGGCTGATGCAGTATACAAAAGGCACACGTCACTTGTCTGCAGCCACCCTCACTGAAGCAAAATGACAGTGAGGAGGCTCTTCCATTACCATATTAGTCACGAAGTGTGTTCTGAAATGCTCTTAAAGCCCTGACAGGAGAACACACTTGTACATCTGCTTCCAGGTTTGTCTTCATTGTTAAAAGGCCTATGAATTCTTGTCTTAGGTCTCCTCAGTAGTGTTATCTATCCCAGGATGAGAGTGCTGGGTGAAGACAGGCACTCTCATATTATTATAAGATAAACACGCAGAGATCTGTTCTATTTTCTCATCTGATGCAGAGAAGTTTATCTGAGAGCAAAACAAAAGGTAGCTCATCTCCAAGATATTTGGCTTCACTGTGTTAACAAAGGCTCAAGTGTCAATCCCAAATGCAGCCACTGCTGAGATGTGTGGATTTCTAACTCTGAGTTCAAAAGCATTTCCTGACACATACTAGTCTAAGGGTTAGAAGCAAGAACTGACAAGGCTAAACATGAAACTGTCTAACTCTGTTTTTTGCAGTACATTCAGACAAGTACAGATGACCCAAAGTGACTCAAGTCAGACACATAAATTTTCATTACCTTCTGATCTTTTCCAGTGCAAAAGAGGAGAAATTTCATTCCCAGATATGTTTATGATATATGAAGAAAAAAAGAATGAAAAATACTAAGTACTGTCTATTTCTGAGATGTGTAGAGACTGGACAATGAGAGGAGCTCTCCAGACCACACAGTTTACATTTATAGGCAGTTTGCAGCCAGTCTAATACCTGTTGACTGTAAATCCCATCTGCCTTAGTGGCAGGTAGAATTGGTGCATTTTCAGGCAGAACATCAAGAGTACTTCTGCACAGCCCTCCATGGCCATCTTCTCTGCACAGTGCTGTAGCAGCAGCCTCCACAGCTGTTCCAAATCTATCTCTGTATGGGAAAGAAAATTGCTTTCCTGTGTGCTCTAAAGCTCCTGATTTATCTCCAGTTTTCTTCCAGGGACACTCCAGCTGGGTCAGCTAAAAGCCAGCCCTGCAGTCTACTTCACTGATAGATAATGAGGATGGAAAACAAATATGACTTTGAGCCCACCCTTAAGATGTTTTCCTCATTACATGAATGCAGTCATAGCCTAGTTGAAACTGCAGATGAAATGGAAGCTGTGATAGTTGAAAAGCACTACACAAAATAAGAGCCAATGTATTGGCTACAAAAACCATATTATGAAGCTAATTCGTAGTTCAGTGGTGTCATCTTTGTTGTGCTGTAGACTATGAGGTGTGCCTAGAGGAAAGTTTCTGTAATGCTGGCAGTGTTGGACTGTGAGCTGCTTCAATTCCACCAACACTGTGAAAGTCACATTTCCAAGGACATGGGTAGTAATTAGCATTGGGACTAATTTTTCTTAAATCTCAGCAAAATTCAACATAATCCTGTAACCCTGGGCTCCTTCTAAACAAAATGGTGTGTGGTGGAGAGATGTCTAAAATTGGCCAGATGACCCTCTCTCCAAAGCTGCATGTCTAACTTCTTTTTCTAACTATAACAGGTACACAGGTAGTATAGCTTTGATGTAGATATTTAAAATTTTAAGGACTGAAGTTGAGGGAAAAAATCACTCAGTAAATACCACTGGTCTATAAATCACCATTTTTGCCACTGACAGACTGTACATTAACACCACAATCTCTTTGTGTCTCAGTTTCATCATACAGCTTCTTTTTCTCAATTATTTACCTTTAGGTTTCCAAAAAATTTAGGATGGCAACTGTTTGTTACTAGGTGCACGTAACAAGGAGATTTCTGAACTTAATCAAGATTTCTAAATGTCACCATGCCATAAAATACAATCACAGTACTTAGAATAATTATTTTGTTGTTATTCTTTTAATAAGCAACATAAATGTAGAAAAGACACACTGATTCTTTTCTAATGTGCCTGTATTGTGTATTACAAGCCAACTGAAAAAAAAGCATTTCAGCAGAAGCCTTTTTTATTGAGAAGTACTTGCAAGAAGACTTGTCTTTTCCCATGGTGAGGAGACACTATATATGCACAGCTTGCGGTACAAGGCAAGACGTCAGCAAAAACCAGTAATTAATTTAAAAGAAAGAGAAAGAAGTATATAATTTATCAGTTATGGAATACAGGACCCATACTCTGGGGGAGGGGATTAACGTAACTCTGTGCTTTGGTGGATAAACCTCAGCAGTGTTAAAAACACTCAGAGGTCTCTGATGCATGTCTTGTGATCTCTGTCAACTCGTGTGCATGTTTTAATGGCTATTTCTGTCTGGGTATTCCATTCATGTCCCTTGTGAATCCCATTCAAACTTGCATGGATGCCTCTGAAGCAACCTTTTTGGTACAGAAACTCACAGTCTTTCTTTTACCAGCACGTGAGTACAGGCACAGAGAGACAGCATATCACTTGCCAC
This sequence comes from Acanthisitta chloris, assembly GCF_000695815.1. NCBI lineage: Eukaryota > Metazoa > Chordata > Aves > Passeriformes > Acanthisittidae > Acanthisitta > Acanthisitta chloris. The sequence goes on from NW_008683172.1 coordinate 82,745, forward strand.
AAAGACTTCAAAGCACCACCATCATAGCTCCTATGATCTTTGGACCAAGCCCTGGATAATCCTAGATTTAACAGCTGAAAGAAAAATAATTAATAATTTGCATTTATTATGATTTCCTTAAAGATGTATAATATGGCCTGTATTTTTACATGTTTAACATGTGTCACTATGTAAGTTCTTATATCCCTTTTGTGACACCAGTCACAGTGTACACTTCAGTCTCGAACAGGAATGGATGATCTCAAAATGAAAAGTGTACACAGATACTCATGATGGATTAGTACAGATACTCATGATGAATTAGTACCTTCAAGACAAATTCCATTCATCATCCATTCATGTTCTGTCCTAAAGATGAAGATCAAGTGCAGATTTTTATTGCTGTTTGTACCAGGCTATGATCTAGGAGCTCAGGCCATAACCTATGACATTCCTAGTCTGGCTTCTGGAGCATAGCTATAGCAGTGATCTGGTGGTAAAGAGAAGGATTTCCAGTTTCAGGCTAGCACAAGAATACACATAAAGTATACCATCCAGACACCTGCACCAAATCCAAGGACTTCTATTTCCTCTGCGCACATTATTCCCCTTCCCAATCATACCATTTCTCTCAGCACTTGTCTTGGAAGTAGAAAAGCCAATGGCAGAAATCCTTTTCAGGCAACCTTGAGAAAACCAGAAGGAAGTCAGGATGTTAAAGGATAATTTTTTGCATTCATAGCACTGGACTTGCATGAAGGTTGATCTCCCACATGGCTCTGTTTCCTGCCTAGGATTCTGACTCTGAAGAAATCACAGGAAATTTGTATTTGAATTTGAATGTAGGGAACATGATTGCACAATTTTCTACCTCTGTTTACTACCAGGGAAATTTGGAAATATTGGCGTAATGTTACTTATTTCACCTCCCCAGAATGATGTCATATTATATAGAAACTGTGAAAATAAAAAAGGTTATTATTTCCAGCTTCAGTTACTCCTTGTAAAGCTACCCCAAAAAGGCTATCTAAAAAAAAGTAAATTGCTCTCTTTAACTGAAAAATCATTAGTATCAATCCATGAACCAAAGCCCAAGTGAAGTGGCATCATCTTTTTCTAGCATGTTCTCTGCACGAGATGTCAAGGAGGTTTGTGCCCCAAGACTGATTGTGCCCACAGTGCAGTGGTGTCCTGGTGATCCCTGTCATTCTAATGGACCATTACATTCTGTTACTAATGGGCATACATTACAAAGCCAGCTGTGAGGTATTATGAGGTTAATAATAGTCTGTCTCTAAAGGGCTATACATTTACTTAGATAATAAAACCACCCTGTTTTACAATAGTAAAGGTTAAATAAATAAAATACAAAAAGTGTTTTGAAAACAGTATCAATACAACTGGCTTCAAGGCAGAAGTTACTCCATAACTGATGGCAATTCCCTTTCTTTCATAATTCCTCTGTGCTGGAGAACTTATTGTACCTTTATTCTAAACATTTGGTCCCAGCTCTGCAATATATTGGCATACAGAGGCAGAGAGAGACTCTTCCAGAAAATGATTTATAGATTTCTAATGGAGTGTAGGAAAATGCAACTTTTCAATAGCCTGCAATCAAAAAATATTCAACAAAAGCTATGTAGACTGTGAAAGAATAAGCAAAATATGATCATCCATATTCATGAAAACACATTAACCCACTTACCTGGAGTATTCAATTATTTCTCTATTTATGGATTATATGTGTGCTATATACGTGCTATAAATGTCAAGATCAATTTAAAAAGTGAGTAAATTGCCTTTTTATGTCCTGGTATTAAACAGTGCCCTGCGTGCATGGCTGTCACTCCAAAATTGTTTAGTTTTCTCCTATCATAAAAGCTCCTGGTATTCTATTAGAGTACAAGAATAGGAGAATAGAATGCACAGGATACTATTGAGCAGTTAATGGCAGAAATACTTTATTTGAATCATTCAGAATAATGAACAAATGTTTGGAGACATCAAAAGAGACTGGCATAGTCACAGTCAGTTTGACGGTGAGGGAGGGGAGGAGGGTTTGTACCCGTTGTGTGTAGTAGTATAGAGAGAGCACAGACAGAGGCAAATACTTCTATAGTGTTCATATATTCCAATGGGCTAGTCATATTTATATTGCTTTCCATTATATGTCCAGGAACTCCTGGTTAAATATTATGTTCATACTTTCTCACAAAATGACTTTTTGTTAAAATATTTGGTAAAAAAAAATTTGAAAGGTGAAGAAAATTATGAAAATACCTGAGGCACACAACCTAAAGTAAGTTGGGTTTGGCTGAATACCTACACTACTGGAAAGCTTTCGTTTTTAAGACATGTTTTAAATGACTCAAATGTGACATTTACAAGCACCTTTACTATCCTGTGACACATCTGTGTAACCAGTACACAGAAAACTGAGTGCCAATTATAGACTATGTTTTGCTTTAATAAGTGAGAAAATAATTTTGGCAGCTACATCAGTTATCCCTATAATATTACCTCTCCATGCCTCTGGTTGAATATCCATGGAGGACCGTGCAGAGCAACAGCAATCCTCCACACAAATAGAGGTGATTGGAAAATGCTCTGTCAAAATTGTTTTAATTGGAATATGTCCTTTTTTATCTTATACAGAAATTTTGATTTCATTTTACTCCTTACCTCCAAGTTTTTCAAATAAGAAAAGTGTGAGGGTAAGTTTCTTGGGTTTGGTTGTACAAAATTAAGATTTCAATTTCAGGTTGTCATAAGGAAATGCTGAAAAACTTTAATGATTTTTTTTACATTATTAATTAATTAGTTAGTTAATTTATTTATTAATTAATTATTAATTCTGGAAGCTGCACATCTCACTATAACCTGAATAAACTTTTAACAGGTTCTTTCTGGCTTTCTTTCTCTTTTTGTATGAGAATGATTTTGTCTTTCAATAGATAACTCACCAGCAGAGAAAAATGACCTTTGCAAGGCAGGTTATAGTGCTAGAACAGTAGTAGCAAAATATTATGGTTTGGTAGCTTATTAATATGCTTAGTTTTCAGAGGTAAATTATTGATTTTGAAAATTGGGGCTTTTCTAGAATCAACGCCATGCTTTGCAAATCATACATAATGAAAAATATTAGCCACATCCCTTTGGGCTTCATTTTGAAGTTTCGGAGTGAGACTGCCTCTAATGCTTCATGAGATAGTTTAAATGCTAATATTTTCAATGCAACCAGAGAAGGGCTTGGTAATAATTTTATGCAACTTACTATACGCTAGTTCTTTCACACTTTCTTCCAGTGTAGCATATGAAGAGAAGTAATGCATGATAAAATTCAGAAAATGTTTTTGTAGCAGCAGATTTCTCTCTTTAATGATACAGCATTTTGGGGCAATTTGTGAAGCCTTAAACACAAACACTTCATAGAACAAGTCATATGTTCACAGGACCTGACTCTCCTCTCATAACAGTTTTGTACCAGTATACTCCTACCAACATTTAACTATGTCCACAACAGCTCAAGACCGTACTTTGTTCAGACACAACCATGTAGAAAAATTCAATTAATATTTCAAATATAGTTAATAAGGACAAATTAGAAATAGTTTTGTTGGCAAAGAGATTCTTATACTTGTAAAAACACTGAGACTCAAGTGAAAGTCTAAGTAACTGTCAGTGACAGAGTGAGGTTATCTTCCTTGTAGCTCTTGGGATTTCAGATCTTCAGCTTTGTTAATTCCAGTCCAGAATGAGACTTTACCTCTCAGAGGTAAAATATTTCACAACTGAGAGACAGCTCTGGTTTTTTGTATATCTTTCTCTTTCAAAGCAGGGTGAAGCAGCTATGCTCGGTAGCAGATCAATATATGGTGAGGTGTTAGAGTTTAACAGTCTTGTCTGGTGACCTTAGTCAAAGCAAACTACTCTAAATGGTTAGTAGGCTGAGACAAGAGTTTTGTAGTGAATAGAGAAGACTGGAAAGTTTCTGTAGAGTCACTTTGGGATCAGATTTTACCCCACACTAATGTAGTTTAGTTCGTCAAAGAAGAGTCAGCTCTGAGCAGGTGCATCTGCACCATAATGAATTGACACCCTATCCGAATGTAAGAATATAATAGGCCAGAAAGAATGATGGATTAGTTGGGTTGGGACCTCAGCTGTGATAGTTTCGATTGACTTATTTTCCAGGTGACAATATTTAAAAAGGTCACTTCTCAGCACGAGGCACTCAGCCATGCCTTGATTGTCTGATTATTCCTGTGCTTATATATATTTCTTACTGATAGGTGTTGCAACAAGAAAAAGAACAGATACTATCACCCAACATCATTTTTTGCAAAATGCCATACAGAAAATGGCACTGTTTGATTTTTGGCATCAAAAATATACCAATAAAATGACAAGGACATACCATTTAAAAAGATACTCATTGACAAAGAAAATCATAGAGTCATGGTATTGTAGAATCATTTAGGCTAGAAAAGACTCTTAAGACCACTGAGTCCAACACTTAACACTGCCAAGTCTACCACAAAACCATGTCCCTAAACACATGACTATATGTCTTTTAAATAGCTCCAGGGATGATGACTCAACCACTTCCCTGGACAGCCTATTCCAATGTTTGACAACACTTTCCATGAAGAAATATTTCCTAATAATGAATCTAAACTCCCTATAGTGCAACTTGAGGCAGTTTCCTCTCATCCTATCACTTGCTACTTGAGAGAAGAGACTGACCTCCACCTTGCTACAACCTCTATTCAGACAGCTGTAGATAGCAGCAAGGTGTCCCCTCAGACTACTTTTCTCCAGGCTAAAACAACCTCTGTTCCCTCAGCTGCTCCTCATAAGACTTGTTCTCTAGGCACTTCACCAGCTTCATTGTCTTTCTCTGGCACAGTCCACTATCTCAATGCCTTTCTTGTACTGAGGGGCCCTGAACTGAACACAGTATTCAAGATGCAGTCTCACCTGTGATTCTGTAGACTGAAAAGGGAAACTTAATAGCTAACAAATATTGAATAAGAAACAATTGGAAGTCTTTATAGTCAAAGATGTGGTTGAGCAAAACAGGTACAATTGCTGTGTTGAAATCAAAAAATTGAGAATTTAAATATACTTGTCGGTTGAGTAAAACAGGTACAACTGCTGTGTTGAAATTAAAAAATTGAGAATTTAAATATACTTGTACAGTGTGTTTATAGGAGCACCACAAAATTTTCCAAGAAAGACAGAACAACCTGCAGAAAGGATATTTTCCCAGGCCTTTGGCTTCCTTCATAACTTTTGTTAAGTCATTTATTTTGCCTGATCCCTTACTTGCTAAGGATATAATTTTCCTATCCACAGGGCACTTGTGAGGAAAAATGCCATTAGTAATGATTAGGGATTTGAAAATTTGGATGTAGTTATGCAAGTATCTAAGTCTTTAGTTACTTATTAGTAGTAGGAAATTAGATTTGGGAGATGACTTTGTCTCTATCTCAAAGCTATAATTTAGTAAAAATAATGAAACTAGGACTTGGGTGGCTGCCTAAATTGGAGAATAACATTATTATCAACACTGTTTCAGTGACAGAGTTGATGCTCACAAGTCTGACTACTGAAAAAATGTTTGAAGTCCATAAAAACACTCACTAAGCTAAAAGAAGATACTACATATGCCATATCTTAATGAAAAAAATATTTTGAGAAATATGATAAATTTACTCTTCCATCTATGGAATAGCTTTGATATTCAAATTCCCTTCCTACATTTTGACTCATATCCAAATACACACCAACATTTCTATGTGTCAGTCTGACACTAAAGGTAATTAATACTTTTGTCTTCAAATATTTTACTGTTACTCTTTTTAAATAACAATTTGGCACACTTTATTGTAAAGGAATTTTGTTATTATTTGATATTAACATAACTTTTTAGAGATTCTGAACTTCCAGCATTATTTTTTAGATCAGGGTGAAATTTCTATCCACAAATTTTATTTATTAGGCAAGTTTTTAAATAGGCAAATATTTCACTGTTGTTCTCACACATACTGTAAATGACAAGTGAACTGATCCCTTCGAGAATCCTTAGAAGTATTAGAAGCTGTAAAATCTGATGTTTTTCTTATAATTGTTAATTTTGACAGTACTTACTAGAACATCTACTCAGCTATATTCAAGTATTTTGAGAATCCAAAGAGAAGATTAATTGTAGTCTATCAATATGTAGAATGGAAGGATAGCTTCTTGCAGAGCTTTTGGGGAAATATTTACAGTTTTCAGAATATTCCAGAATTAATTCAGAACAGATGCCTGGTAGTTCTAAAGAAAAAACTCAAATGGACCAGTGCAATAAAAGCCTTGTGCACCTGAAAGTCAAGAACTACAACATTGACATTTAGGTACAAATTGAATGTACACAATGCCTCAGCTCACATTTAAATTCCTAATTTCACATTCAGATGAATAGAGAAGTAAAGAGGACTTAAGAAATAAAAATCTAAAGATTATATTGTAGCTGGGCCTTTCAGTCTAGCCTTTCTTCATGGAACAGAGAAGGAGCTGGACAGTACTCCAGGAGAATGGCAGATCACATTGTCTAGATGCAGGATATATGGGACAAATTTCCTTTTGCATAGGTGCTTTTCATCTATCAGTGACCCTTTGATAAGGGCAGCAAAGACAGTCAGCTGTGCAGGAACAGCTCAGCCTCCTCCTGAGGCCAAGTCAGAATGCAGGAAGAGTTTGTGGAGGACCAGAATGCTGACAAGCATTCCAGAACACTCCTCCCACACATAGGCTTGGCCTGTGGGTTTGGTTGGTTTTTGCTGTTAGATTTTTTTTAAAAAGTATTTTATATTTCCTGTCAAGACTCTAGATACCGAATGTTGCTTAGATCTGAAAGGATTCAAAACCATATCTGCATCTTTATCAGACTGTCCTAACAACTGACTCTTTAAGCAGTGGTTCTGTGCTTGGAAAGGTTTCTTTAAATCCCAGAAAGAATTCTTTATATCCTAGAAAGGTTTCTCTATATCCTAGAAAAATAGCATATAAAATATGCACATGAGAATACAAAATTCTATATGGATGGAGAAAAGCTCTCACCATTCTTCTAATGGTGATTTAGGGGTTTTTGTCAAAATTTCTTTTACCCCAATAATATGAACAGACTTCACAGAGAAACAGAAACACATATCCTCACTCTTAGTCAAATCCTTTACCTATATGTATACTAAATCTGGCTCCTTAACACTAGTTCTTTCTGTCCAGCTTCATGGCACCTGTCTTCCATTTTGATTTCCTTTTCAGCCTCAAGAGGATGCACAGAAAAAGGCTTCTATTGTAGCCTCATGTCTGGTGAACTCTTCTAGAAAGAACATAAATGAATTCTCATAGGAATCACTCTCCAAGGTTTTAATAATGCTGAATTTTATAATGCAATGGAGAAGGTGAATACCCTTCCAAGAATGTTTCAAAAGAAAACAGAGACAACCTCTGTACTTTGAAAAGAGCATAGTCCTGGTGGAGTGCTTGGCTAGTGCCCAAAATGACTGTTACATAGATCTTAATTGTGTATAATCATAAGACAGTTGCAGTGATATTCAGCTCAGTAAAAGTTAGGATTCCAGAAGTACAATTTCTATTAAAATTCAAACGCAAAACCTGTAGTGCCTCAAGACTTTTGATACCTCCAAGACAATCGAAAAAGGAGCAGGAATACCTATACTCTGGATAAAGACAACTGAATTATGCCTGATTCCTTCATTTGATGCCCAAGATAGTCTAACCCTATTCATAAAATTTTATTGACATACTCCTTAAAATTATTGTGTCATGATCAGTAAGAGAGACTAACCTTGTATAAGTAGTCCTGTCATTTCTGCATGATTCCTCTCTCAGTGGGAAAGAACTGAATACATTTGGTATACTACACCAAGAATTAATAAAATAATGGATTAATCTTAAGAGATTTGCCCTGCCTTTTGATTTGCTATTAACTTCCTGAATCACTTTGGACTATCATCCCTTTATTTGGATTTTCTATTCACATTGAACTCAAACTCATTTTGGTGCACTTCTGTTGTTTCTGATTCCTGCTATTTCCTAGATAATAAAGTGTCACAGATGCCACTCTAGAAATTTATTAAATCATGTAAAAAGTAATCTGTACCAAAATACTACATCTGCTATGATACCACAATAGTCCAGTCTGCATTAGAATTAGAAACAGATGTTGCATTACATTAGAATAAAAAGATCTGGCCGGTAGGGAGTGGAGTAGAAAAAATAGGAATCTTTACCATTACCATCTGCTTTTTAAAATTATGGTGTATATTGGTTTGGTCCTTAAGGATTTTAAATACTTATAATAAGTTGATAGAGTTTATGCTTCCAACATTCTGAAGAACTTGAGGCATATGTTTAGTCTGAGGATTAGACTTCTAGTCTAGTATTTTTGTTTAAATAGGTAAATATTCTGGAATAAATTTCTGCAAATTATGAGACTGGGAAGAGATTTCAAGTGAGTCATCTGTACTAGTTCATCCTCCTGAGTCATGGTAGAACTGATACAAATATTACTTTGTAGTACCAGGTCTAGCAATGAATATTTCAAGTGAGTTTACTTTAGTCAGCTTCCTCATGATTGATTCTTCTGCCAGAAATAATTAGGCATCCTCTAATACTTAATCACATTCTCCCATGCCAGGGCACAACTCCCTTTCTCCCAACAAAAGATAATATCTTGTGGCATTAGATTTGCTCCTTCTTAAATTTTATTGTTTCTATTGTGGGGGGTTTGCAATTTATTTTAGGGTATTCACGTTTTCTCATTGCGTTGTTCTCTTATCCCACCCTCACGGATCAAGGTTTTAAGTATCGTAGGAAGCTCTCTGCTCTTCTTTTGATTCTCTGCAGATTTTGAAATTCAGCATCCCAAAATGTGGGTGTTCTTTCATGTAAAGCCAAAGCAGCATAATTATACAGGTGTTCCCATCAAGCTTGATTTACTGTGATAATCCTACTGATACAACCCAATACTGGAGCTTTTTTATGATGGCTGATTTATCCCAGATTTATAAATACTTTTACCTTTACACACTCCTTGATGAACACAATTGAACTGCGTTCTCGAATTTGATTACTCAGCCATGTGTGAGGTTATTTCTATTTCTTCATACTGAATCTCCTCATTGATGTTAGACACTTGGTCCTGTTTAAGAGTATTCCATGTTTTAATCCTAGTCTCCAAAATAATTTAGATCCATTTCAATGTTAACTTTCGCACATAAAAGTTGTGTACGCTTTGCAGCACTCTCCAAGTCGTCAGTGGAATTTGACTACATGTTGGAGCCAGAAGTATTTTACAAGACTCTGCATTAAATTGCCATTGGAACATCAGAATTGCTTTATTTGATTTCTTAGAAAAGTCCATGCTTATATTATAGGATTTCCATCTAACATATGGCTCACAGCCAAATAAAATTTTCAGATTTTCCCTAGCAATTGTCTTCAGGATTGAAGTAGTAAAATAGACTGAAGTCCAATGCTGATATTTCCTTCCCCTCAAAATTACAGTCAAATATGTAAGGAAGAATGAGATGTTCTTCTAACTGCATAACAAGCAAGAAGCAATGAGTAGCATTGTCCTGTTCAAGCAAACTCTCTGCCAGCCTTTTTCAAATGTCAGTGCAAAACTGACAGATATTTATCCCTCCCAGCATCTTGAATGAATTTATCAAAATGTTCCTACTCTACTAACACCTTCTGCCCTATTACTTCTCCTTTCCTAATAGGATACAAACGGCCACATCCAGTTTCTAGTTTCCTGCAGTTCTCTACTATCCCTGTACTCAAAGTCACAATTATCTCCACCGCTAAAATTTTTGCTGCCTACAAGAAGTTGTTATTCCTCTCACTGCTACTGCCTTATTGAACAATCAAACAATTCAAAACAAAAGAAAAAGGCCTTATGATAGATTCTTCTTTACCTGCTTCCCAAAACTTTACTTCTGAAACCCACTTAGACAGCAACTAGATTCACACAAAGAATTTCTTAGCTGTATGTGCATTTGATTATTGTCTCTACCATCTTGTCTATGCTAAAACAAAGACTGAGATTGAGTACCAATCTTTCAAAAATCATGTCTTAATCATCTTTTCACCTCTAATTTTAGTACGATGATTGTTTTATCTCCTGAAGCACAAAATTTTATATTTTGGAGTTTATGCCCCATGAACTTCAAGAAATATGTTTCCTTAGTTGTGGAAGCAGCTGTTGGTTAAACAATATGGTTCATAGGATATGCATAATTATATAAAATCATAAGAATGCATAAGATTATGAGGATTATATTTTATATTTATTCAGATGCAGCTCTGAACATGAAATTTTTTGTTTGGAATTATCTTTAATATTGAGCAGCACCTTAATATTGTTATTAAATGGTGACATAAATGGGAAAACATCAGCAATGGGTACCCTATTTGTTAAATATTCTTGAAGAATAGAAAGAGTTGAAAAGTAAAAAAGACAACATTAAATTTAATTCAGACATTAGTGTTAATTAACCACTAAATTTGTGCAGTTGAATTCCAGATGCCAATGTCAGAATAGGAGTATATGTTAAAAAATGTACTTTTCCTCCCTCAACAATAATGTCTAAAAGTAATGACATACCAAGAGGTCTTTTACAAAACAAATTTATTGAGGTTCATGAATTTCATGTTCAGACTAGAAAGGATTGCTGATGTGTGTTTCTAAGGGGCAACTCAAACTTTCATAGTTGCAGTCACAGTTAATTGTACCTGCCTTTTGAAACAAGTGCCAATACATCTATTCTGTTTGCTGTATATAAGGGCATGAGGATCTAGGTCTCTGTGACATTTTGCTGATATAAATATATTGCAACACTACACCTAATTACATTAAATGCAAGGGAAAAATTCAGTGGTAAATATTATAGAACAAATTGTACCTTGACATATACCTGTGGTGACCTTGCCAACATCAAAGCACAGACATTTCCCAGCAAAGTTTGGCCTTATGAATAAATGTTATATAATGTGACATACAGCTATTTTTATCATAATTGAGAACATGAAATATGGGAAAAGCACTTTTCATTCTTTGCAGAGAACTTTGACAAGATCTAGTCCTCTTTGTTTCCAGCAATCCTCTTGAAATCCTGTTCAAAATCAGTTGGGCTTTTGCCCAATAAATAACATACTCATGATTCATAAGTGCCTATTTGAGATCAAAATTGCACTGTAAAGCAGAGTACCAAGTCTTCTTTGAAAGCAATGGGACTCTGGTAAATTATTCTTCATCTAAACCCTTCTATTATTTTATAGAATTTTTAATTAGATGAGAGATTAAAGGTAGAAAGAATGATAGTCAATTGCAATTCAGATCTGAGTAAGAAGTGATTGAGAATATTGTTGTGTTTTTCTTCTCCAAGTTCTTGCCAGCTGTAAAAGATTTGAACCTCACACACAAAAATAGCTCTTCTGCTACTCTCAGTGCTAGGAAAAGAAATGGCAATTTGAAGTGAGCTGTACCCTCATGCTTTCTTGAATTCTCAGCAAAATCACTGTCACTGCTTGATAAAACTCAACTTTCTTGACAGATCTAAGCTTGGGGGGGGTTGTATAGCCATTCTGTCCCTGTCTACCTTATCCAATTTCACAAAGTTTCTGTGGTGCTGTCCTCCTTGGAGATATAGCAAAAGTGTCTCAGGCCTGTGATATCATCTCCTCCCAGGTGTGAACTGGACTTTTCAGTCCACATGTGAAGGTAAAGCAGGAAGGAAGGCCTGGTAAAGGGGCTGAGCCATGACACTGCCTAAGCTGTGCCTGTGGCCTCTCAGTGTATAAAACACTGCCATATCCCATGTAGAAATTGGCTTGATCTCACCCCCAGATTTTAATGCATTCTCTCTTCTTTGACTCCTAGTAAATAAATTTGTAAAGCACTTTTCTGTACAACTGCTCTGATTTGTAGGGTCTGGCTGTGCAACCTGCTACTCATTTATAGCACTACTCATTTAGACCCCACAGAGAAGCTCATGTGAAGTTGTGCTCACAAGGATGACTAACAGCCAGTTTCACAGACTGTGAAACTCCTTTTGTATGGATATGCCCCAGAAGCAAAGCCAGAAGGCTCTTGAATGGCATAGAGTATAGAATTTCATACAGAAAAATGGCATCATACCCATAACCTCTGCTTGAGTTGAAGCAATTTGCCCAGCATCAGAGCCTAAAAAGTCTTGAAGCAGCTGATAATACACCAGTATGGCAAATGCTGTAAAGGAGATGTTCAGTGTCCTTTAGCCTTCACAATGCCACTAAAAGCAACCCTG
>NW_008683172.1:95113-98819 GCF_000695815.1 Acanthisitta chloris
ACTGGGCAGGCACATGCACAGAATAATTAGCAGAGGTCTGAGTTGAAGAGATTCCCCACTGTTAAGTATTTATTGCTTGCATCTCAAACAGAGCTGTGAATATTACCTTTAACCACTAATATTTGCCCGGAGAAAAATTGATTCAAACCTGACAGCAGACATTACTAAGTGAACAGTGCACCAGTGTCCTAATAATTATTTGCTCTTGGAGTAGTTTTCTAGTTTCTCAGTGGCAGCAAGCACAGCATGCTACAAGTAAATTATTATATGTCAATGCTACAATAATTTTAGATTAGGCAAGAGCTGGAGAATGGTACTCAAGCAGGATGAAAATCTGTTCAAATGAGGAAGCTATTTAGCACCTCTGCTGATGGGTTGTGTTTCTGTTACCAGTTGTATGTCTGAAGGATATATTTATCTGTTTTCTTATTTCAAGGATATGCTACAGTTCTCATCTTAGTGTCATTAAATGGCCTCATGCAAATATGCACGAGTTTCAGATGATCGAGTTGTTATGAGAAAATAATAAAGGTGTGTCATTTTTATATCACTGCCTATGGATTCACGTGCATAGTTTTATTTGACCTTCAGGCAGAGATGAATTTAAACTGTTCAAAAATCAAATTTTGCTTGAATTTGTTATTTAGAAATTATATGAAAACTAGGGATCTGACAGTCACTCTTTAGGACTGGACATAGACTACTGAACTACACTTAATTTCTAGCACATAACACACCTACAAAAATTAATTTCCCTCCTTTTCCTGAATGAATTGTCAGTAATACTAAAATGGTAATCCCACAAGATAGGAGAAGAGACTATACTAAAAAATAATTTACTGTGCTGACTAAATCTATTTGGACTAGCTACACTGCTACATTTTTCAATTCAATCATTTAAAGATGGACTTTTTTAAACAAAGCTGGTAAATCAGTGAGAACTTTATTGGACAAGGTAGGCCAGATTAGAACTTTCATCAACACTATACATCTGCTGTATCTTTGTAAGTCTGTGGGTTAAGACAAATACAGTGGTTCTTACTGAAAAGTCACAAGAACATTTTGAAAGGCTTTTCAATTCTTTAATAAATTGTTTCCAAAACTTCTGATTTTCATCCTATATTCTTCCTTCAATTTTGTCCCTCAAAATCTTACAAATATCTTAGGGGGCATGTAATTTGTCTGTACCATGTTAACACCTGGCAAATAATGTGTGGCATATGGCCTGATGGCTTATGAACACACAAAGGCATTTGGCATTGCATGAAAAATTAATTCCAAATTCCTGTGTAAAATAGTGGCAAGGGGATATGATTTTCCACTTCACATACACATCTCCAATAACAAATGGCAGTTGAAGGCCAATGAAATAGCTGACAACAGAAAACTATCTTACTCACTCTGTCTGCATCTGCTAATAATTTCTTAACAAATTCACTAATGTAGGTGAGTTTTTCTATGCACAATTTAAAAACAAATAATCTGGCATCATATTGAAGCATGGTAGTGATAATCAGATTTTTTCAACCAATTTTCATTTTTAGATGATACAGTTGCTGTACAAGATAGTAAAGTCTGGCTAGTATATGATCTAGTCTAGCACAGATTTAATCCAGAAGATTGCATTTGCAAAGGGAAATAAAAATGAGAGGGATTAGTTATTTCTTCCCAATTGCTTTCCTAGGACTTTTGAAAGAACTTCATGTGTAGTGATTCTTTCCCTCCTAAACTCCTTCAGATCACCCTTATTACACAAACTATTAACATTATATGCCCATTTGACTGCAAAACAAACTATTTTCTGATTTGGAAAGGCCATGGCAAAAAAATATTGCATATTTTGTTTTCTTTTTACTTTAAAAATATTCACAGTGAAAACAGTTAATTCTTAGCTAAAGTTACACACTTAGAATTTGACTCAAAGAAGTGGACATCATCCCTTTAACAGGCTAAATGTCACTGGCCTGGTTGTCAGGGATATAATGCTTCACTACCTTGTCTTTGTTTAGTACCTCTGAAAAAAAAGAACCCGGCTTCCTATTCAGGCACTAATTTGAGCCTCCTGAGTTGGAAATGTTGCTGTGTTCAAACTCCCCCTACAAGATGATTTTATAACCTGTACTCACCTCTGCCAGGGAGATCACACAAGGTTTGGATGAAAGCCTGACCCGGGACTCAGGCTGCTTCTCATTTTCCAGGCTTTAAAATCCTCTGAAGAAGTTACCTCACCGCAGGTAGGAGATGAGAAATTTGAAGGGTTGTTACACACTGCCAATATTGCTGTAACGCTGGTCAAAAGCTATTGGGCACAGCAGGGCGGAACGAGAAATTCACTCTCAGCACGGTCATCTCTTCCATGCAGGCCACTGAGCTGCTGCAACCTCACAGGCAGGGTCACTTTTTTGAGACTTTCTCTCTTTGGTTTTGAAATAAAAGAGTCAACATGACACATGCTCTTTTTAAAATCATACAGTGACACATCATTACATGAAGAATATAGCATTAAAAATTAAAGTACAAGACTTCTTATTTCTGCCTTTCTTCCAGCTTCCTCATAATTCTTCTGGGGGCTTTTTGTTTTCAACATTCGCTGCAGAATTATTTTCTGTTGTTTCCTCCTTTCCTACCTAACTGATGGTCTACTGCAAAGATTTTGTTTTAACTTGACACAGTGCTCTGTCTTTTGCTTTGGATTTCTGTCTTTTGTGTTTCTCCCCCACTTTAATGTTTAGCTTCATAAATTGCATTTTCCCATCAAACATAGGCTTTAGCTGCAGCTCAGACCACCACAGTCCTCCAAGACTACATACATTCTGCTACTTGCCTAGTAGGTCACCTTTTGTTATTAGATTGAATACATCCATTAGGACTGTGCGAGAGACACCAAATTTGTGCCACTCAGCTGGCAGGAGATGGAAGCCCTGAAGGCACAGGAGCCAACGTGTTAATTGGGGAGGTGAAGAAAGTTCATGGCTAGTAGAGGAGAGACTGAGGTTGCCAAGGGAACAGGACAGCTCTGCTGGTGCATTCTTTTAAATTGGAGAAATAATTTTTTTCTTGTTTTGATGGCAGATGCTTAGCAATTTTTTTTACCATCTACTATCCAGATATTTCATTTAGAAAGATGTATTTCAAAGATCGACTGGGCATTTTCAGCCATCCAGTGCCCTGGAAAAGAGAATACTGGCAAACCCTCTTCATCTTCCTTGTTCTTAATTTATGTCATATTTTCATTTTATGATGATTATTTACTGAAACATGTTTTGCTAATGGAATAATCAATAAACCAACAATTCCTTGCTTCCTGCTGTAGCATGAAAATCCCATACCAGGACCAGTCAGACCTATTTTAGTACCAGTCAGTACCAACAGAGACAAGTCAGATGCCTCTGACTCTGACAGTAGCCATCTTGCTGGGTCTATCTGGTCTAGTCAGTAGTGAGTGCAGACAGTGTTTGTCTAGAAACAGTTTGCTCATTGCATAGACCTGGACATAGACAATACCTGTCCCTCTTACCCAGGGCTCCGTGATGACTTCCGTAGTACAAATCTCCATTATGAATTGCCCAGATGCACATTTTGCTACTCTTTTTGTCATTTCTGTCTCATGAGCAGTCCTGTTTCTCTGAGCCTTTGAAGAATAGAATACTTTATGGTTCCCATTCAATGCTGGTTTTAAAGCAATGCAGCTGTAGACACTTGCTTA